>NC_134599.1:22606317-22906317 GCF_037038515.1 Microtus pennsylvanicus | reverse complement strand
AAGTCTACAAAGAATTCCAGATTCCAGATCAGCCAGGGCTACACAGAGACCTTGTCTCAAAATAAAAAATAAATAAGTAAAATAATAGGAAAGAAAGATCTTAAAACTGGCTATAATTAATTATAGGTAAGTGTTTTGCTTATAAAAAAAGAAAAGAACAGCAATTATTTGACATAAACCAAGTCATCATCAATTGGGCTATCACATGAAACAGCCCAAGTACATACTCCTAGTCCAAATGGAGTTTGTGGTAATAACATTTTATAAGACTCCAGATGCTCACAAAGAGGACTAATTTGGAAAAGTGCTAAGGATGGAGAGTATTAAATAGTTCGGGTAACCTTTGCTCTTGGATGAATGTGCTTCAGGCTAGCCAGGGTTTCACAATGATCGATATCTCTCTCTCTCTCTCTCTCTCTCTCTCTCTCTCTCTCTCTCTCTCTCTCTCTCTCACACACACACACACACACACACACACACACACACACACACACACACACACACACAGAGGGAGAGAGAAAGAGTACCCAAACAACAACATTCTAATGTCCTCTTCTTTTTTTCCCAAGAGCCAATGTAGAGAGCCCACTTAACTGAGAATGCAGATGAGAAATTAGTTTACAAAGGACTGTCTAAGGTACAGAAAATGCCTACAGATAATATTCACTTAGCTTTTCCTGAACTTTTAGCTGTTTCAGAAATTTTGCTAATTAAATTATTTTTCTAGACACAAAAAAGATAAATAATTCAAATGTTCCCAAAAGATACTAAACTATCTTCTAAGGACTACTGAAATTCCAATTCTACACCATGTTTAATATCTCTTGAAGAATAACTGGATGTAGAAAGGCTGCATATATCAAGTTAGTCGGAAGAATTGGTTTAAATAATTTAAATTTTAATTTTTAATTTAGACTTCCTGGGGACTACACAAGCTCCAAAACTTCTTCAGAGAGGCAACTCTGGGCTCTAACTTTGTTCAAGAATTTGTTATTGGGGGCTGGAGAGATGGCTCAGTGGTTAAGAGCATTGCCTGCTCTTCCAAAGGTCCGGAGTTCAATTCCTGGCAACCACATGGTGGCTCACAACCATCTGTAATGAGGTCTGGTGCCCTCTTCTGGCCTGCAGACATACACACAGACAGAATATTGTATGCATAATAAATAAATAAATAAATAAATATTTTTTAAAAAAAGGGGCTGGAGAGATGGCTCAGTGGTTAAGATCATTGCCTGCTCTTCCAAAGGTTCTGAGTTCAATTCCCAGCAACCACATGGTGGCTCACAACCATCTGTAATGAGATCTGGCGCCCTCTTCTGGCCTGCAGGCAGACACACAGACAGAATATTGTATACATAATAAATAAATATTTAACAAAAAAAAAAGAGTAAAAAAAAAAGAATTTGTTATTGAGGCTGTAGATAAAGCTCAGTGGATAAAGCATGCAGGATTCCTCAGCAGCACAATAATAGCCAATAACTGCATCAGGAGGCAGATGCGGGAAAATGAGAAGTTCAAAGTCATCCTTAGCTACATAGGTGTTCAAGGCCAATCAAGACACTTGAAACCCTATTTTTTCAAAAGTAATAAAGAAATACACTCAGACATGCATATAGATGGATAGATCACCATCTAAAACAGTGGTTCTCAACCTGTAAGTCAAATGACCCTTTCAAAGGAGTTGTATATCAGATTCTGCATATCAGATATTTACATTACAATTCATAACAGTAGCAAAATTACAGCTATTAAATAGCAATGAAATAATTTTATGCTCGGGGATCACCACAACATTAGGAATTGTATTAAGGGGTTAGCATTAGGAAGGTTGAAGACCACTAATCTAGAGTAAAAGCAACCAAAAGTACATGATACACATATTTAAAAATGTCAAAATGAACCCATCAATGTGTTTAGATGCCAATGGAAAAAAAAACAATAATCTGGCTGACAAGATGTCTCAACAGGTAAGAGAACATATCAACACACCTGAGTACCTAAATTCAATCCCTGGAACCCACACAACAGGACAGGACCAACTCCTGCAAATGGTCCTCTGACTGCCACATGTAGTGGCATGAGTGTTCTTTTTCTTACACACACACACACACAAATAAATGTAAAAAAATTAATGCTAATAATCAAGAGCAGGGCTTGAGATGCATGCAGCTCAGTAGTAGAACACTTGCCTAGTACGCACAAAAGCAAAACAAAAGCTGTATAAGGCACAGAAAAAAAATGCATCCAATCTAAACTAATGAAGCTGGAGTGGAGCACAAAAGCATAAAGATCTTTTTGTTTGTTTTGTTTTTGCATTTTTAAGAAAGGATCTCTCTGTGTAGTCTTGGCTGTCCTGGAACTCCACTCTATAGATCAGGCTGGCCTTAATCTCACAAGATCTGCCTGCCTGTATCTGCCTCCCAAGTGCTAGGATTAAAGGTGTGTGCCACCACCACCCAGCTCAAAGATCTTTTCTTATTTACAAACACTGTACAATTTTCTGCTTTTTCTTTCTTTCTTTTTTTAATCAGGATCTTTTGGAAAGTAAGGGTAGGCTAATCTCTTGAGTTCAACACTAGTCAGAGCTACATAGTAAGACTTTTTTCTCAAAATACCAAAAGGTTCTCAGAAATGTTTAGCTACAAGTACTCAGAAATGTTTAGCTACAAGTACTGTGTAGCCCTTCTTTTTACTGCAAGACAGATCTAGAATCTACTTTGGAAATTTAAGAGATCAGATTTCTTACTATACACTATCGTAACTAGTGATTAATATCCACACATGTATATCACAATTTACTTAGGAACATACACTACATAAACAATGTGTATACATATAGACGTTATACAACAGCCCTAATCTTCTGATATTTAGTCTCACCAATATACTTAAAAGATATTTATCCAGGGGTGGGAAATATATCTCAGCAGTTAGGACCATTTGATAATCTTGCAGGAGATCTGTATTCAGTTCCCAACATCAATATGGTGGCTCACAACCATCTGTAACTCCAATCCCAGTGATTCCAATGCCCTCTTATGGCCTACTCATGGACCGTACATACAGTGCATGTACATACATTCAGGCAAAACACTCATACACAAAAAAGTGTTTATTCAGGGCTGGAAATAAAAGCTCACTGGTAGAACATTTGCCTACATGTCCAAGGGACCAAGATTTAATCCCCAGTAGGTAAAAGGAAATGATTAGAAAGATATGTACCAAAATACAGATTATAAGGTTCATATTTCCATCTACATTTGAATGACACCTATCCTTTATAACTAAACATTAAACTACAATTTTTTATATCAAGAGAAGCATGACAATAATAAAGACTCAAGATACAAAAGAAAACTGGCATTCATTCATTCAGTACCTACTATATGTTTTAGTCTGACCACTTAATCTTCACTACCATTTTATTAAATGATAAAGCTGAGTTCAGGATGTTCAAGTGAAACTCAGGGCTACCTGACAAAGCAGTCTCCAAATATCCTCAAAGGAGCTTATAAAAATAAACAAACAAACAAACATAAAAAATATACTGCTAGTGGGGGTGCTAGTGGGGGAACAAGAGAAAAAGCATCAACTACTGTATGGAAGATACTTGCATAATTAACTATATCCTTACAACGAGACAAAAAGTAGATGAACTGTGCAAGATAGTACAAAGTGGTAAATTAGAAAAATAATTCAAATTTTCATATAAGTTTAGAAGACTTAAGGAGTATGAAAAGAAATAAAACTGTTTACAAGGATTGCAAATGAAAGTGTGGAATGCTTTTTGTGGTGTTTGGTATTTAGGACTCATCAGTAAGTAGACTATGACAAGTACTATATAGGAAGAGAACTTAAATCCTTAATTAAAATCATTCTTGCCACCATCTTGCAAATAAGGGAATTGAAAAGAAATGATAAGCTAATTTAGTCAAGGTTACAAAGCCATTAAGCTGAAAAAATATAAAATAAAAAAGACTTTAACCAAATTCACTTGTCCCCAGAAACATGCTACTTCCTATGCTAAAGTTCATGAATCAAAACTGGCAAGAAAGGTGCCTACCTAGTCATAAATGGTATGGCCAAGTGGTATATGTAGTTTTAGTTTTTAAAACCCAGTCATCGTCTGAGGGACACAGCTCAGTGGTGAAGTGCTTGTCTAGCATGGGCAGTGCCCCTAGGTTCATGTGCTTATTCCCAGCTGAGAGAAGGGGGCAGGGGACACAAAGTCAGCAAATAACACCTAACTGAGCAAATGAAATGAGTTCAACATCATGAATCATTACAGAACTGCAAATAAAGCAAAACTGAGGATGAGTACTCATTTAATCCCTGCAATAGGTAGCCAGAAACAGGAGATATCTGAATTTGAAGCCAGTCGGATCTACAAGACAGCTCGAAGACAGCCAAGGATACACTTCATCCAATAAAAAAAAAAAAAAAAGAAGAAGAAGAAGAAGAAGCAAAGAAGGAAAAAGAAAAAAGACAAGACTGAGCAAGGTCTGATAGGATTTGTGAGGTGGAAGCCTCAAGAGTTCAGTCTTCCAGCCGGGCGGTGGTGGCGCACGCCTTTAATCCCAGCACTCGGGAGGCAAAGGCAGGCGGATCTCTGTGAGTTCGAGACCAGCCTGGTCTACAAGATCTAGTTCCAGGACAGGCTCCAAAGCCACAGAGAAACCCTGTCTCGAAAAACCAAAAAAAAAAACAAAACAAAACAAAAAAGAGTTCAGTCTTCCTATGATACACAGATAAGGCCAACCTGAGCAACATGACCCCTTTCTTAGAGAAAAAGAAAAGAAAGAAAGAGACACCACCAAAGAGCCACTAAACAACACAGTTTCATTACCAGGTCAGAATGTGAACTATGAATGTTATTCTTTGTTGCTGAGAATAAAAATAATACAACCACTTGGGAAGACAGTTGACTAGAAAAATCACCATAGTTTTCCCATTTTATGCAGCAACTGAGCTCCTTAGAATGACCCAAAAGAATTAAAGACCTATGCAAACAAAAATCCTACAAACAAAACACACATTTTTACAGTAACTAGTATCTGTAATTCCCAAAACTTGGAAGCTAGTACTATGGTCTTGTGAACATGAACGGAGACAAACTGACATCCAGACAATGGAATGCCAATAGATGCTAAAAGAAATGAGCTAGCAGCTATGTGTGGTGGTGCACAAACTGCAATCCCAGAACCTAGGAGGATGAAGTCAAGGATAGCCTGGACTACAGAGTGAATTCAAGATCATCCTGGGCTAAATAAAATGTAGTCTCAAAAAAGAAATGAGCTATCAAATTATGGAAAAGGCATGGCAATACCTTAAGCCCTATCTGAAAAGTCTATATACTGTATGATGCCAACTATAACACTCTGAAAAAGGTTAAACTATGGAAACAGTAAAAAGATCAATACGTACCAGAGGAAAGATGAAGAGGAATGAAAAAGGTAAGAGCATAATACTTTAAGACAGTGTTATATGACAGTACAATAATGAGTACATGTTATTATATATTTGTCTAAACCCTCAGATGTCAACTAATATCAACTAAGGCTGCTGAGTAACTTTCTTTTTCTTGCCTTTTTTTGGGGGGGGGGGTTTAGTCAGGGTTTTTCTCTGTGTAGCTGTGGCTGTAGACCAGGGTGGCCTCAAACTGAGAGATCCTCCTGTCTCTGCCTCCAAAGTGCTGGGATTAAAGGTATGCGCCACCACCATCTGACAATGACTTTATTTCTTTAAAATATTATATTTGGGCCAGGCATGGTGGAACATGCCTCTAATCCCAGCACAGGGGAGGCAGAGGCAGGTGGATCTCACAAAATGAGTTCCAGAGCAGCAAAAAAAAAAAAAAGAAAGAAAGAAAAAAGCGGCTGGGCGGTGGTAACGCACGTCTTTAATCCCAGCACTCAGGAGGCAGAGGCAGGCGGATCTCTGTGAGTTCGAGACCAGCCTGGTCTACAGAGCTAGTTCCAGGACAGGCTCCAAAGCCACAGAGAAACCCTGTCTCGAAAAAAAAAAAGCTATAAAAGGTAAAATGATGCTCAGCTATTAGCAGTGTTTATTACTCTTGAGAAGGATCCAGGATACCAGTGATCAAGTGATTCGCAACTCCCTGTAACTAGTTTCAAGGATCAGAAACCCTCTCACCTCCAAAGGCACCTACATGCATGTGATACACATAAATTCATGCAGGTACACACACACACACACACACACACACACACATTTGGGAGGGCTCATGACAGGGTTTTTCTGTTTAACAGCCCTGGCTGACCTGGAACTAACTTTACAAACCAGGCTGGCCTTAAACTCACAGAGATCTTCCTGTATCTGCACCTCCATCCCCGCAGTGCTGGGATTAAAGGCATACACCACTACTGCCCAGCAAAACAATAAATCTTTAAAATTAAAAACAAAAAAATAATAAACATTCAAGACAACAGACGAAGTGAGCTGAAATGGGCACAAATAGGATGGTATCTACTTAGGAGTTAATTTCTGGCTAACAAGATCTCCAAGTTAAGATATGCTCTAGATCTTAAAACCTGAGTAAAGGCAGGCATGGTAGCTCACACTTGTAATCCCAACACCTGGGAAGCCTAGGCTAGAGTATGAACCTGCCACAAAACAAAACCAGACAAAAACCTGAGTAAGATTAAGATTAGCCTAGTTACTAATCCCAAGAAAGAACAAAACTACTATAATAAGATTTCTTTAAAAAAGGTTTGGCCGGGCAGTGGTGGTGCATGCCTTTAATCCCAGCACTCTGAAGGCAGAGGCCTTCAGGGCCAGCCTGGTCTACAGAGCAAGTACCTGGGCAGGCTCCAAAGGTCCAGAGAGACACTGTCTCAGAGGGTAAAAAAAAGTAAATTAAATAAAACCAGTTCACAAAACAAAATAGAGAGACAAAGCTAAAGCCTGGAGAAGAGCTCATGGAGGGCCACTGAATGTCAATGGATCATCAGCCAGACTCTCCAAAACCGTAATTTTCTTATTTTATGTATGAGTGTAAGTGCACTACATGTGTACACAGTATACCGAAGACAAAGGAGGGTATCAGATCCCCTCTAACAACTACATTTAGAGAGAGTTGTAAGGGACCTTGCTAGGACCTAAACCTGGGTCTCCCAAAAGAGAAGCACCTACTGTTAACTTCTGGGCAATCCCTCCAGCCCCCCAAAACACTAACTTTCTTTTAAAGACAGGAGCTCTTTATACAGCTGTGGCTGGCCAGGAACTCACTCTGTAGACCAGGCTGGCCTCGAATCTCTGCTGCCTGAGTGCTAAGGTTAAAAACACCATACTCAGATTCCCAAAATACTAACTTTTTTTTTTGAGACAGAGTTTCCCTATGTAGCCCTGGCTGTCCTGAAACTCATTCTGTACACCAGAAAAATATCAACTCTTAAATACTATAATATTTGCATTTTCCTAACCCTGTTTATCCTAACAACTCTTAGTCTAGTAAAATTATATGTATAAACATTTTATATCAGATAGAGAGAATTTGAAAACATTGACAGACAGTTGAAAAATTATCACAGCATTCGGGAAGCAAAGGCAGGTGAATCTCTGTGAGTTAGAAGTCACCATAGTCTACAGAATGAGTTCCAGGACACCCATGGCTATACAGAGAAACTCTGTCTTGAAAACAATTTTAAAAAATTAAAAATAAAAATAAAAAATTATCCCCAATTTAGACCCAAACTAAGTAAATACATGTAAATCCTGCTTCAATTCTTTAACTTCCAATGCACACTAACAAACTACCCACAACTCTACAAACTGAATCCCAATACCACTGTCAACCAATAAAATTCTATATGGTTACCCAGTTATGTATCCCAACAAAGACAGCTTTCTCTAGTACAGAAAAATCTATGTCTCTTAGATTGAAAAAAGCAACTAAATTAAGACCATAGTTACAAACAGTACCTATTCCCTATTTCTTAGAACTAACTGTTGAGCAGGGCAGTGATGGCACACACCTTTAATCCCAGTACTCGGGAGGCAGAGACAGGCAGCGGATCTCTGTAAGTTCAAGACGAGTCTGGTATACAGAGTTCCAGGCTCCAAAGCTATAGAGAAACCCTGTCTTGGGATAAAAACAAAACAAAACAAAAAAGGAAAAAAACTGTTACCCACAAAATACCTACATATTCCAGGTTAAACATGGAATGCGGCATTCCTGCCCCCATCATCTGAACAATTAGATACAATTACCCTACACAACCTCAGCTAAGCATTATTCATAAGAAATGTTCCTTTTCATATACATACATATACATATATGTATATGTTTTAGAATTGACCTACTGTTACTTCCAAAAGTTTTCCTACAGTCCTTTTATTCTGTCAGCTCTAACTTCTCTATGAATATTCCTATTTCTCATTTCTCTGAGTGTGAACATGTGTGTGTGTGAGAGAGAGACACACACAGAGAGAGAGAGAGAGAGAGAGACAGAGACAGAGACAGAGAGAGACAGAGACGCTATTTTCAGGTACCCACAGAGTTTTCAGACACAGTGCTGATGGAAACCTAACTCAGGTCCTCCAGAAAAGCAGCAAGTGCTCTTAACCACCAAGCCAATCTCTCCAGCCCCATCTACATATTTTTTAAACTCAGTCTTTATGAATGGCCATATGAAAGCGCATATCCCCATTAGTGTTATTTAATGTATCTATTTTTGCATTCATATTATTATATACCTACAACCTTCCTCCTCTATCACTAAGGTGAATATTGTCTTTCTGTATACAGCAGACTAACAGGAAAACTTTCTTGGTTTTTCGGGGGTTTTTTTTGTTTTGGTTTTTCGAGACAGGGTTTGTCTGCAGCTTTGGAGCCTGTCCTGAAAAGACAGGATTTCTCTGTGTAGCTCTGGAGCCTGTCCTGGAACTCTGTAGATCAAGCTGTCCTTGAACTCACAGAGATCCACCTACCTCTGCCTCCAAAGTGCTGAGATTAAAGGAGCACACCACCACTGCCCAAACTCTGACACACATTATTGTTCTGGAACATGGCCTCCAGACAGGAAAAACCATCCCAACTAAACTGTCTATCCAAAACACTTAATACTTTTGCTAATAAATTTTTTTGTAAAAATCCTAACACCGGGTTGGAGGAAAAACTCATCCTGTAAGAGAACTTGCTGCTCTTTCAGAGGACCAGAGCTCCATTCTCAACACCCAAGTCAAGAGACTCACAAGCACCTGTAACTACAGTTCCAGGGGATCCATATTGTCTTTTTACCTCTATGGGCACCTGCATACTCATGTCAAATACTCAAACAAACAGTCATATACATAAATAAAAATAAAATAAAAAGAAACCCACGCCTGGAGTGGTGGCTCACTCCCTAAATCCCAGCACTCTGGGGAACTCCCAAGTTCGAGTCCAGTCAGCTCTACATAGTGATTTCCTGTCCCAAAGGGAAAAGAAAGAAATCCTAAAATATATATAATTAGACACCATTTATCCTCAATTAGAAATTGTGAAACTATTAGATAATTGATTAAAAGTATAAACATGTATGAAAATGATAAAACCAAATTTAAGTATTTAAGAGAGGGGAAGAAAAGGTCAGTGAAATGCAACTCAGGAGCCAGGGCAAACATCTGTATTTGCAATATCTTATTTCTTATGCCAAGTAGGAGAATACATGACCATTTGCAATTAAGTCATTTCCATATTTAACATATTTTAAATGAATTTTAAAAAGAGTCAATGATTCATGAACATCTGCCTCTCTGACACAATAACAACCTGTTATATCTAAGTTGCAGTAGGTGAGCATTGCTACATCTGGGCCATCCATCCTGTCATTTACCTAAGCCAAGAAAAGGAAAATTTACAAGCCTACCATCTCAAACTTTCTCTTAGACATCTCTTAAATATATTACAGGTTTTCACGCTGTAACTATACATAACTAGTTCTTTCACAAGTCAACAAAGATTAACGTCTCTAATTTCATCTTTATATCCCTAAATTGCCATTTATTCTTATGCCTTATTACTCACACAATAAGCTTACCCCTGTAAGTCTGCGTAAAATAACACAAAGTGAATGGTAGAATACATAACTACTTCCATTTGGTTAAATGCACTTAGATACAGTTTATCTCTATGCAAGAGTTTAAACCCACTGATAAACGAACTTCTCCATTTTAATCTTTAACATCAAAATTAAGACACCATATATCCACAAATGAAATGGCATCTCAGCAAATAACTTAGGGCAATCAATCCCAAGTCTGTCCACTGAACAAGTCCTATTCCTGAACCCACGTTTACACCACCCAGTACTCTTCCCTCCAAAGTGGAGAAGATTCAGACAGCCTCCCAAATACCAATTTCTAGCTCTCTGTGGTGAAACTAGTTCAAACGTCCTGAAGTTTCACGGATTTACAAGGGGCCTAGACTTCTTGACCCTGGAAAGATGGGAGCCCAGAGCTAGGGGGCCCTGTCTAACCTTCCTTGCACTCTGCGAGTTCATCAGACGTCCACGCAACAGTTCAGACAGCTGGCCCTCCCCACCCCCACCCCACCCCAGCCCACCCCAACCCACCCTCATCCGGACGCACTCCAGAGGGCACCGCACTTGCGAGGACGGGAGAACAGCCGACGGGCCACTACTCCCCGGGAAAGGAGGGCTAAACAGCCGAGAGCTCCACAGCCAGCTCGGAAGCTTCCCGCCCCTTGCCTCCGGCTACCCACCTCTCCCGCCACAGCTAAGTCTACCAGCCCTTCCCTTCTGGTCCAGCCCGGAGCTGCTCCAAAACCTCGTCCAAGAGCCCAGCGAGAGCCTGGCCCTCTCCGGCGCAGACCTCCTGAGGCCTCCTGACCTCTCCGCACAGGGCCAGGCAGGTCCAGGCGCACAAGGCCCGGAAAGCAACTCTCGGAGCACCCCGCCTCACCGGGCCCTCGCCCCCAAACGCTGCGCTAAACAGAGAGTCCGAAGGTCCTCCGCCGTAGCTTCCGGGCCTTCGTGCCATCGCCGGCCCTCCCGCTTCCCGCTGCCATCCAGAGGCCGAGCCCCGGGGCTGGGTGGCTTCGTTGCCCAGCATCCCGATCGCCCGGCTCCGCCCGCGACAGACCCAGCCCCCGCCCGGCGTGCCGCGCTCACCGCTGAGCGCTGAGGCCTGAAGGGTAGCCCCCGACGTGCCGTCGATGACTTTGATGGTCCCGCGGCTGGTGACGGCCAGGATGGCGTTGAGCGCCGGGTGGTAGGAGAGGCTGTGCAGCCCGTCGGCGTCGCAGCGCATGCAGCCATCCCGCAGCACCAGCCACTCGGAGACCCCGGCCGCCCCCGCCCCTGCCGCCGCCGCCGCGGAGGAGCAGCTCGGGCCCGAGGCCTCCGCAGCCGCAGCCGCCATCTTCCGGCCTGCCCTCAGCACAATCACACTGGGAAGCGGCTCAGTGACAGTCCCGGGAGGTGCAGCACCACAGCCAGTCACCATCCGGGGCCAGGGGGCAAAGCGGAGCGCGTTAGCCGGAAGTGAAGTCAAGCGCCCGCACGCACGGGGAACGTCGGCCGCCGGGCCGGCCAGGCCAAGCGGGCTGGGAGGCTGACGGGGGAGGGGAGAGAGGCCGCACCACCAGAGGGGCAGGGGCGCCGAGGGCGGAGCATGCGCTGGAGCGCCCGCAGGGTCGAGCGCTGAGGGAAGCGGATAAGGAGGACGAGCGGAGGAACAGGGAAGGCGGGGCGGGGGCGGGACCCGGCAAGGTGGACATGCGCGGAAGGGCTCGCCGGCCGTGGAGGGGGCGGGGCCGGGGAAACTCCGCGCTTGGAGCATGCGCGGTAGGGCTCGCGCGTGCCACGCGCCGCTGCTCCGGCCAGCCCTGCGTCCTCAACGTCCCAGTTTCTTCCTGCGAGCCCCGGGAGTGGCAGCGGCCGAAGTTCCGCCCGGCGCGTGGCAGGGAGGGCGGTGCTGGGTCCAGTGGATTTCCGCTAGGCGGATCCGGCCCGCGCGACCTGTCTGGTGCGCCCAGAGGTCCCTTCGTGTTAGGGCGGCTGCTCCCCCGGTTCTCAGCTGGAGGGGGCGGGGGAGGGGGGGACAGCGGATCCGGAAGCAGGCCTCGATCGGTGCACACCACTCTTGTAGAGCTTTGAGGAACTGAACCTGATTTTTCCGACGCCCGCACTAGTTCCAGATCTTTTGTTAAGCAGAAACGCACGTTCTTGAGAGGTTCTGGAGACCGTACAGTTCAGTCTTGTGTTTTGAAGTTTCCGTTTTGGAGGGGTAGTCAACTAAGTAATCATCCGCTTTTGAAGAATAACTTTTTTTAAACTTGATGTTGAAACAGTTACTAGAGTCAATCCCTTGGAGTTACAGTGTAACGGTGCCTGGGTGTGGTCACACATGCCTGGAATCCCAGTCGTAAACAGGAATGCTACGAATTCCAGGCAAGCCTGTGCTGTATGACAAAATCCTCTCGAAAAAAGTTAGTGGGCAAGATGATTCAGTAGCTTAGGAGAACTGCTGCTCCTCCAGAGAACCTCAGCCTGAGGTTGAGTTCCCAGTACTCGGGTTGGAAGGCTCAACACTAACTCCACCTCTAAGGGATCTGCACCCTCTTCTGTGCTCTGGGTACCTGCACTCACTGGGATGTGGACTCACCGAATTAGGAAGTAGAGATAAGAAGGCAGGAGTTCAAGGTCATCCTCTAACACAGGACTTGAGGTCAGTTTAAGCTACAGGAAAAGACCATTGTGAAACCTAGTTATTAGCTTCATACATTCCTGCAGAGCAGATATTTGTGCATTATCCCAATTAACTCTAAGCCTGTTTGTTCATGTACAGCGTTATTTGTTCTACATATTGCTTTTATTTTAAAGGACTTATGAGTGTTTTGCCCCCAGGTGTGTGGACCGCACGCATGCCTGATGCTTACAGAGGCCAAAAGAGGGCAGCAGATCACCTGAACTGGAGTTAACAGCTGCCCGGTGGGTCTGAGGACCAAACCCAGGTCCTCTGCTAGAGCAGCAAGTGTTTTTAACTTCTGGGTGATCTCCCTCGTCCCGCTCTGTTTTGTGACAATATCTCAGGTAGCACAGTGTGACTTTAAATTTACTGTGTAGCTTGAACTTGGCGTCCCCTCGCCTTCACCACAGGTGTAGACCATGATGCTCTGATTCCTCACTCAAGACAAATGAAAGTGATAAAATTTTATGACAGCTTGCTTCACTAATAGAAAGTAAAAGTAATGAAAATGCAGACCTTAATGCCTTGTCCATGATCATCCCATCTGTGGGCTACTGCTAGAAGACACTAAGAGCTTGAACTCAGGCAGTTTGATTTGAAAACCTATAGTGCTTACACAAACTTCCTTCTCAAAACATTTCTTCAAGGTCTGAAGTTGATGAGGCTACAACTGCCCTTAATCACTCAAGAAATGAGTGTCCTTTTTAAATAGTTTATTTAACTTTATTTTATGTGCACTGGGGTGAAGGTGTCAGATTCCTCTGGAACTGGAGTTACAGATAGTTGTGAGCTGCCGTGTGGGTGCTGGGAATTGAACTGCTCAACTGGTAGAATAGCCAGTGCTCTAAACCACTGAACCATCTCTCCAGCCCCTAGGAGTATCCTTTCTTAAACCATTAACAATTGAGTAGAAATTATAAAAAGATATTATTTGAAAATGTTTTCAAAATCCCTTTTGACCAAACTATCCATTAATTGGACTGGTTCTTCTGAACAGGCCTCTGTTTTGTTGGTAAGAAAGCCTTGCCCCCAAACTGGACTACTACATTTAAAATAAGTGCATTTTAATGTATACTACTGAGTAGATAGTTACAGTCTGTTAGTCTGTAACTTTTTATTTGCTTGTTTGCTGGTTTGGAGACAGGTTCTTGCTGTGTACCCCTCACTGGCCTTAAACTCACTGTGCAGACCAGGCCCCCTGTGACTCTGAGGCTTCTGCTCTGCTTCCCAAGTGCTGGTAATAAAGACATGGATAGGTTTTTCTTAACGAGAAAAACGTGTTTCTGTCACATGACCTTAGACTGCTTTTATCAGGAAGCTAGCATTCTCCAAAGCTAATTAATCATAAGAGGTTTGGAAATAAACCATCTCTGTAATCAAACCTTGAAACAACTGGCCCAGTATGACTCCTCTGTGGCTTTGGACTTAACACCGGTATATCAAACCATCTAATATCACCTGTAACAAGGAATCTTATTTAACCATTTTGGTAAGAAAATTACTAAGCTCAAATGAGCATAGGCCCTTGAAACATATTTCAAATCACACTCTTTATATTAACTTATTTCTGTGTTTTGTTTAAGAACTAAATGAGATCCCAAAGGCTGCAGATAAGAAGTTCAAGACACAGGTTAGAAATGATAATAAAAATAGAACTGAGGGTCCAGAGAGATGGTTCAGCAGTTGAGAGCACTGCTGGCTTTGCTTCTAGAGGACCAGGTTCAATACCCAGCACTCATGTGATGGTACACAACTGTAACTCTGTGACCAGGGGATCCTCCTTCCAGGCTTCCTGTGACAGTAGGCACAGACATACATGCCAGCAGAAGACCCATAAAAAACAAAATCTTAGACTAGCCTGAGCTATATACTGAGTTCCAATTCATCATGGGCTAGAAAGTTATCACTATATCAAAAAAAAAAACATGATGAAGGAGGTGAGGAGAAAGTAAAAGAAAAATGACATTGGACAAGACTAATTAAAATTCAACATCACACTCATGGCACATGCTTTTAATTGCTGCACACAGGAGGCAGAGGCAGGCAGATCTCTGTGAGTTCGAGGCCAGCCTGGTCTACAAAGCAAGTTCTAGGACAGGCTCCAAAAGACTACATAAAAACTCTGTCTCAGAAAAAAGAAAGAAAGAAATCCAACCTCACCGTAGTGTTGATGTGTTTCAAGACAAAGACTCTCAACACAGAAAACCACACTGTTTTCACAGCTAGTCTGTTTTGAAGTGACAGCCTTTGGATGGCTCCAGTTAACCATTTTGAGCACAGGTAAAAAGGAAGTAGAAAGTCCTCACGGCAGTCGTTCTGGGAAGGAATTTGTATGTGCAGAAGAAAACGAGCACACAGAAATAGGCCTGTCTGATGCAGAAAAAGCACTTGACAAAATCCAACACCCATTCAGGGAATAAAAATCAAACTAAAAATAGAGAAAATTTTCTTCTACTTGATAAAAAGCATCTACAAAGAAATTATTCCATGTTCGGTGACAGCAAGGCTGGGGAGCGCCAGTTCTGCTGAGGCTGTCATCTCGTTGTCCTTTCCCCACCACTCCTCACCTCAAAGCCACTCAAGGAAATGATTTGACTCCCCCCACCATAAAGAAAAAAGGAAACTATAAGCCTGGTGGTATTGATGCACATCTTTAATACCAGCACTCAGGAGGCAGAGGCAGGCAGATCTCTGAGTTTGAGGTCAGCCTAGGCCTTAAGAGTGAGTTCCAGGACAGCCTGGGCTACACAAAGAAACCCTGTCTCAAAAAAAAACAACAAAATACTGGATGGTTTTCCTCTAACATTAGAAGGGAAGGAGGATAACCACTCCCACAATTTTCAAACACAGCACTTAAAAGTTCTTGAATTTACTGAAAAATCCCTGCAACCGTACAAGAGAAGGAAATGAGAGGAGAAAAGGCTGTTTCTTCATCTTCCTCTCTGTACCTGTGTTGCACTGGTGAGAAGCGGGCAGCAAGGGAACTGAGTAGCTCTAGACTAGCTGGCTGATTAACAGTGGAACCTCTGCCCAGTGGGAGGCCTGAGTAAAGAAAGACACAGAGCAGTGCTTCTCCACCTCCCTAACGCTGTAACTCTTTAATACAGTTCCTCATGTTGTGGTGACCCCCAACCATAAAGTTATTTGTTGCTACTTCGTAACTGTAATTTTGCTAGTTATGAATTGTAATGTAAATATTTGATATTCAGGATGGTCTTAAGTGACCCTTGTAAAAGGATCATTCAACCCCAAGATTGAGAACCACTGCACAAGGGGCAAAAGATGTAATTTTCTGGTTAAGAGCATTTGCTGCTCTTCAGTGCACCAGAGTTTGGTGCCTAGCACCTACACCATGTAACTAACAACTGCCTGTAACTAGAGTTCCAGATGACCAATGCCCTTTCTGACCTTGGGCACCTGCACACACATAGCACACACGCATCCCTAATGATGAAGCCTCATATGTACAAGGCCCTTAGTTTAATCTCCAGCACAACAGAGAAATAAAGACTAAGACTTTGATAAATAGTAAGAGGGACTATGAGTGTATGCCTGAGGGCAGACCAGAGCTAGAATTACAGCACATTGATTATTACATTCTGTAAAAGTAAAGGAACACAAATACACATACTATTGAGTCATGCATAAACACTGCAATAAAAAATGCTTGAGGGTGAGAAAGACATCTGTAGGGTTAGCAAGATGGCTTAGTAAATAAAAGAATTTGTTACCAAGTCCAAATGCCTGAGTTCAATCCCAAAATTCTAATTGTTAGGAAAGAATCAACTCCCAGAAGTTGTTCACTCTCTTTCTCTCTCTCTCATTTTTCCCCTAATTAGTGTCTTCTCAGACATGATAATGCTACATGAAATTCCAGTGCTTGCCTATCCAAGACCAGGGAGAAACTTGATTCTATCAAAGATAGCCCAGCAATCATTCATATTTCCTGAGCCTTTCCCCTCCCATTGTACAGCTTAGCTAATGGAATCAGAAAAGAAGTCATCAAACTGCCACCAGTGGTCTGGGATGCAGTCATTATCTGCATCAGAGATAAAAGAAGCCATCTCAGTGCCTGAGTGGGGCTAACCCAGGTGGGTGCTGGTGTTGGGATATTTGTTCACACTGACACTCTGAGACTGATAATAAAGTCTACCTTGAATCAGAGGATGGAGTCAGCTGACTGGAATTAGCCATAGAGATTTTGGAGGACCCAGATGGGGGGCTCAGGAGAGGCTTAGAGAGATTCACAGCCCTTTCAATATGGAGAGTAAGGGTCAGCTGATTGTTCTTTCACCACACTTTGGTTCTTTCAGATTTTTTTACCCCAATATCTGATTCCTGAGTTTTTATTGATAGTAGAATGACTTATATAAATGCATCATCCAGCCGGGCGGTGGTGGCGCACACCTTTAATCCCAGCACTTGGGAGGCAGAGGCAGGCGGATCTCTGTGAGTTCGAGACCAGCCTGGTCTACAAGAGCTAGTTCCAGGACAGGCTCCAAAACCACAGAGAAACCCTGTCTCGAAAAAAAAAAAAGAAAGAAAGAAATGCATCATCCAGGACCCAACATGGGGCATCAAATGAAGTTTGACTTTCTTGTTGGACTTTCTTTAGGGGACCACCAACTTCCAAATAATGACACGGACCTATCATTAATTATGGAAGAATCGTCTTTAGTTTAGGCTTGTTCCCAATTAGCTCTTATAGCTTAATTAACCAGATTCTATTAATCTAAGTTCTGCCATGTGGCTTTTCACCTCTCCTCCATTCTGTATGTCCAAGTCCCTCCTTGTTTTGCTGGTGCCTCCCTCACATGCCTAGATTCATCCCAAGTTCCTCCTTCTGTTTGGAAGTCCTGCCTAACCTCTTCTGCCTAGCTATTGGCCATTCAGCTCTTTATTAAACCAATCAGGTGCATTAGGCAGGCCAGGTAAAACAGCAACACATCTTTACACAGTTTGCTCAAATATCCCTTAACATCTTGGTGCACCTTTTGTTTTTTAAGAAATTGCTTTGTCGGGGCTGGAGAGATGGCTCAGAGGTTAAGAGCACTGACTGCTCTTCCAGAGGTCCTGAGTTCAATCCCCAGCAACCACATGGTGGCTTACAGTCATCTGTAATGAGATCTGGTGCCCTCTTCTGGCCAGCAAGCATAAAGACAGACAGAACACTGTATATATAATAAATAAATAAATACATTTAAAAAAAAGAAAAAAAGAAATTGCCTTGTGAACTACCCTCCTTCTATTTGTGTGTTCCTGTGTGCCATACTGAGATTATTCTCTGTTTCCAACAACCTGTGTAGTGGAAGGCCATACATGACATGACAATTCAAACAGGGGAAATTCCATAAAGTCCAACTCCTAGATAAAAAGCTACAGACAATCAAAGGCTGCTAAGAACGTCTTAATTAGAATTTCTATTGCTGTGAAAAGATACCATGAGCATAGCAACTCTTATAAAGGAAAACATTTCATTGAGTCTGGCTTACAGTTTCAGAGGTTTAGCCCATTATCATCCTGGAGGGACATGGCAGTATATAGGCAGACATGGTGGTGGAGAAACTGAGAGTTCTACATCTTGATCCTCTGGTGACAGGAAGTGAGTTCTGTGTTCTATACTGGTCATAACTTGAGTAAAAGAGACCTCAAAGCCCACCGGTAGAGTGACACACTTCCTCCAATAAGACCACACCTCCTCCAACAAAACATCTCCCAATAGTGCCACTCCCATTGGGGGCCATTTTCTTTCAAACAGCTATAGAGAGGGAAAATTGGTCTTCTTCAGGGACAAGACCCCTGATGGATAGATTATCCAATCCCAATTACACAGCCATAAACTCATGTATATAATAGTAACATTAAGTGGACTCTGTAGGTTGCATATCTATATATAATATGTGTTACAATAAAAGTTATACAAGAAGAGGTCATGAATGTGAGAGGAAATAGAGAGAGGCAGAAGTGATTTTGTGTGTTGGGGGGGGTTATTTCAAAACAGGGTTGCTCTGTGTAGCACTGGCTATCCTGGAATTCACTCTGTAGGCCAAGCTGGTCTCCACCTCAGAGATCCACCTGCCTGTTTTTGCCTCTCCTGTGCTGAAATACATAAAGATATATACCACCACACCCCGCAGAAAAGATTTAAATATAATAATAATGTATGAAATTCTCAAAATCCAAAAAAATTTACTTAATAATAATGTAACATGATTGGTAATGACTCACTAGACTTGCAAAGCTGAGACAGGAAGAATGCCAGGATTTGGAGGCTAGATAATTGTTGTCCAAGCCCATGTTATTTTGTAAAGCTCTTTTATAAACTTGTTTTTCCAGATTCTTGATCTTGCACCCTCATAGCAGATCCTGTACACAGGGCTCATGCTACCAGACTTACTCCCTTCCATCTGTCATCCAGGAATCTTGTCTGGCAGAAACATTTTACTACCTATCTGATAGATGATCCTGCAGGAGAGACTTGGAGCTGAGACAACATTGGGCAGGGGAACCACCTTGCCACCTTGGACAGACTACTTAGTTGTGGTTTTTTTGGTTTGTTTTGTTTTGGTTTTGGTTTTTTGAGACAGGGTTTCTCTGTGGCTTTGGAACCTGTCCTGGAACTAGCTCTTGTAGACCAGGCTGGTCTCGAACTCACAGAGATCTGCCTGCCTCTGCCTCCAGAGTGCTGGGATTAAAGGCATGTGCCACCATCTCCTGTCTTCTGTTTAAAACATACCCTTGAGGCTAGAGAGATAGCTCAGCAGTTAAGAACACTTGATCATCAATTCCACCTACAGAGAATTTAACCCACCTACATTCCTGAGTACTGGTGGATGCATGCACATACACACACACACAAATAAATAAATTTTAAACACTAGCACTTGTGGGATTACTGTATCCCTTTGTCCCTCTTCCCAATATGGCCATACTGACTAACTCATATTTTCACTATTAATTAAATTATTGAGGATAAATAGCCATGATGACTTGCTGGAGCACAGCCTGTGACCCCAAGTTAAATATCACTTGTTCACACACACACACACACACACAAACACACAACATAGAAAACATAAGGAGGACTAGTTAGCAAAAGGGAGGCAATAGCAGAGTCTGAGGGGAGCAAGAGACAGTAACGGAAATGAATTCAATCGAAATACTTCATTTATATGTATAAAAATGTCATGATGAAATCCATTGTGCACAATTAATACATACTATCAAGAACTAAATAACAAGTTCTGGGGCAGCCAAGGCTACACAGAGAAACCCTGTCTCAAAAAAATAGAAAAAAAGAAAGGAAAGGAAAAGAAAGAAAAAACGTGAGAAATGTGTGGTGTTTTTTTTTCTATTAAAGATGGATAACCCATCAAGGGCCACTATTTGAAAAATTCCCCCACCTTACAGAATTTTTCTGAAAATCTTTTAATCTCCCAAATTGTTAAAACTTTCATTTCCCAGCACTTAAGAGGCAAAGACAAGGAGGATCTTTGTGAGTTCAAGGTCAACCTAGTCTACATAGTGATTTCTGAGACAGACAGGGCTATACAGAAAGACCCCGTCATAAAAACAAAACAAAACAAAAACGCATTGAAAAGTGAAAAAAAAAACCCTTTTGTTCTATAGCTAGAGAGATGGCTCATGGTTAAAAGCACTGATGTCTACTCTTCCAGAGGCCCAGGGCTTGATTCCTAGCACTCATGTGGCAGCTCACAACCATCTGTAGCTCCAACTCCAGGGCACCTAACAATCTCTTCTGGCCTCTGTGGGAACCGCACACGTGTGGCGCACAGGAATACTTACAGGCAATGCACTCATACATATAAAATAAAAATGAATAAGTGTAAATACTTTTAAAATTTGTTTATGCAAAGGCCAAGTTGTATTCCAGGAACTTGGAGACTGTTGTGCCCGTGTGACAAGACACCCAAAACGAGACCACTACAGAGTCGTGTCTGATGCAAACACACAGGGGTTTATTGATTACAAGTCAAACTCATTCCATCATCCAGAGCTCTGATGCAGTGGGTGACCCCGAGTCTCTGGGGTAAGGGGTTTGTAAAGGAAAACATAAGCTCAAGCAGGATGGTACATGCCTTAGCATGTCTGGATGGGACAAGGATTAGGTAAGGGTAGGCGACCTTTGATGTCATTGACTACAGTTTAATGGAACTTGTTAACAAGGCTAACAGAAAACCATAAGGACACAAATGCTGTTTACCTAAGTTTATTATTGGCTACCCCCCACCTCAGGATGAGCTCACCTTGACATGGGCCCTAGCAGTGTGTAGTCTTTCTTGAAACTGTATGTGTTTTTTCCTGTAACTAAATTCAATCCAGATCAAGTCCTGTCTAAAATGGAGTTCTTTCTCAAGATGGAATCTGTCTTGTCCTTTCAATGACCAAGAGCAGTAGACCACCTCCCCCATTTTCTTCATTGCCTATGAATACACCAATCCCATCAGTTTGTGTGGTTGAGCTCCTACCAAAGGGATAAAAATGGTTGCCACCTGTTGTGGGAATATTTGTATACACTGTAAAGATGTGTCTCTGATGCCAGGCGGTGGTGGCACACACCTTTAATCCCAGCATTTGGGAGGCAGAGGCAGGTGTATCTCTGTGAGGCCAGTCACATTTACAGAGCAAGTTCTAGGACAGGCAAGACTACTCTGAGAAACCCTATCTCAAAAAACAAAAACAAACAACAAACTAACCAAACAAACAAAAAAGATGCGTCTTTGCCTAAGGCACCTGCTTATTGGTTTAATAAAGAACTAAATGGCCAATAGCTAGGCAGGAGAGACTAGGCAGGACTTCCTGAGAGAAAGGAAACTCTGGGATGAAGGAAGGTGGAGATGCAGAAGAAGCATGATGGGCAAATTATCAGCCACATGGAAGAACATAGATTGAAAAATATGTGTTAATTTAAGTTATAACAACTAGGTAGAGACAAGCCTAAGCTAAAGGCCGAGCTTTTACAACTAATAACAAATATCTATGTCCTTATTTGAGAGCTGGCAATCCAAGAATAGTACAATGAGAAAATACTACAAAACCACCAGTGTTAGAATAAAAACTAAGTGGTACTTTAATCCTAGCACTCAGGATATAGAAACTGGAGAGTATGAGGCCAGCCTGGTCTACATAGTATGTATCAAAACAGTCAGGACTAAATAGAGACCCTGTCTCAAAACAAAATAACAACAACAAAAAACAAGCAAACAAAAAAAATAAATACCAAAAAACAAAACAAACAAACAACAACAACAAAATTAAACCCCTAAAAACTGAGTTTCCTGCCTGGAAATAAAATTGTTTTGCAGGATTACTTTCTCTTTGTTTGGATACTTCTTTGTATGTCACCAAGAACTTTATTTTCTAACGCAATTTTCTCAAATCATCCTAGATGTTTGTCTAATTAAATAGGAGTTTTTGTCACAAAGAACCTGCAATGACCATTTCGTAACTCTCTTCATTATCATTTGACTGGAAGTAACTCGCAGGCCCCATAGTACATGAATGGAGCTACTGGGGAAAGGGTGCAATGGAATACTGCTCAGTGATAATAACAGATGAGCTATGCTGGGCGGTGGTGGTGTACGCCTTTAATCCAGCACTCAGGAGGCAGAGGCAGGGGGATGTCTGTGAGTTTGAAGCCCGCATGGTCTACAGAGCAAATTCTAGGACAGCCAGGGCTAAACAAAGAAACCCTGCCTCAAAAAAACCACACTAATAATAATAATAATAATAAATGTGCTCTCAAACTACAGATGGAGGGGACCTTGATAAGGCTGCCTACTGTGTCATTTCAACAGCTGTATACAACATTCTGGAAAAAGCAAAACAGACACTGAAGAGGATCCAGGCTCCAGGGAGAGGAAAGACCATGGAGGGCACAGTGGAATTAAGACCAGCCACTACTGTGTATAAAGCATCCAGACACTTAAAGAAATCAGAACCAAAGCATTGTGTGTGATCCCAGCATTCAGGAGGCAGAAAGAGAATTGTAGGGGAGGCTACTTGTACATTCCCTGATGCCCTGAACTGAAATAATCATGCAGAAACTATATTATTTGCAATACTGTTTAGCCAATAGCTTAATTGTATTGCTAGCTAGCTCTTATATCCTAAACTAACTCATCTTCATTAATGTGCATCACCATGAGGTCATGGCCTAATGGCAAATTTGCCTCCTGCCAACAAATTGGGGCCAATGTGGCTAACTAAATTCACTTAAAAACCTGAGAGAGCTTGAAAAGGAACTCTAGACACACCAAAAACAGAGTTTAATGCGGCTTCTTGCTCTGTTTGCTGGCGGAAAGCAGAGATGTGGCTCCTTTAAGAGGTTCCCTGGATCAGCTTTGGCAGTAAAACTAAGCTGCTTCTTTAAAAATGGCAGCTTCCTGGTTCACCAGCATGAACAGCTCTGACCTCTGACTCTTTCAGAAACAAAAACAAGCAAAGAAAAAAGCCAGTGTTGCAAAGTGACTAAGGTGAGGAAGCCTGGCAGGGGGGTTGTGGCATTACATCATAAGCCCTTCTGAAGCAGATAATTTATTTTCCTTTCTTTTTTTCGAGACAAGGTTTCTCTGTGTAACAGCTCTGGAAGTCCTGTAACCTACTCTGTACACCCCCTCCAACTCACAGAGATCCACCTGCCTCTGTCTCCTGAGCACTGGAGTTAAAGGTGTGCCTTACCACCACCACTCGGCTGCTAATTTCTTTTCGAAATTGCCATTTATTTATTTAATTTATTTATTTATCTGGGGTTGGTGCTTGTGTAGAGGTCAGAGAACAACCCTTAGGGTTGGTTGATCCAAATCTTTCACCTTTGGAGGCAGGGTCTCTCATTTCTGCTTCTGTACTGCCTACCCAAAGCTGAATCATAATTTTCCAGGCACAGATAATACAAACAAGATAGAGAATGTTTATGTTCTTAGAGTATGTGAGGAACTTTTAGATATTGGGTATTTTTATACATAATAAAAATATCACAACTAAAGAACTTTTTTCTTTATCCACTGTACTCCCCAAAGAATCATTACTTATTTCTCAGAGATTTCTGGGTAGATGAAGTATTCATTCAATATAACAAACTAAATAAATAAAAACAAATAGTGTTGTAGAATATTATTTTAATTATGTAAAGACGTGTTACAGTTGTTTAATAACGTAAGGATCTGTTACATTTGTGCTCTATTGGTTTTTCTTTTTTCTTTTATTTTTATACAGTGTTCTGTTTGCATGCCAGAAGAGGGAACCCGATCGAATTACAGATGGTTGTGAGCCACCATGTGGTTGCTGGGAATTGAACTCAGGACCTCTGGAAGAGCCGTCAGTGCTCTTAACCTCTGAGCCATCTCTCCAGCCCCCTTGTGCTCTATTAGTTTAATTATGTAAAGATGTGTTACATTTGTTTCACCTTGCCTGCCTAAGGCACCTGATTGGTCTAATAAGGAGCTGAATAGATAGAAGGGGCTGATATGCAAAGAGAATAAACAGAAGAGATTTAGGCTTGAGAAGAATGAGAAAAAAGGAGGATAGAACAAGGGAAAAAGTGAGTGACATGTCCAGGGCCAGGAGTCAGAACAGACAGACACAGAAGCAGTGAAAATAAGATAGATAGAGATAGATAGGAAGGAAGGAAGGAAGGAAGGAAGGAAGGAAGGAAGGAAGGAAGGAAGGAAGGAAGGAAGGGAGGGAGGGAAAAGAGAAGAAAAGAGAAAAGAAAAAAAAGAAAGAAAGAAAAAACCTGGGACAAAATAGTGTAAAGGAACTATCAACAATTCACATCACCTCTGCTGATCAGGGCCACAGCAGTACATGCAAGAACTCTCACTAGGGAGTGGGAAGGTACATCCTGCTACATCATTTCCCCAAGTACAGAATAAGCTGTGGACAGGAAATGCTTCACCCACAGAACAGGTTCTACAGTATCAGAGCAAATACGGGATGTGTAAAGCTTCAGAGAGATGATCGGCACCTAAGGGCTCAGAGGGCTGAATTCTTATCCACGCTTGGATGGTCATTTGGGGTTTTTGATTTGTTTTGTTGAAACAAGGTCTTAATATGTAACCCAGTCCTTGTATTTGTGATCTTCCTGCCTCTACATCCCATGTACTAGGATTTCAGGTCTGTGTCACCAGGTATTTTATAGAAATGATATTTCTTGGACTTGCAAGATAGCTTAGCATGGAAAGTCACTTGCTGTGTATGTCTGATAACCTGAATCCGATCCTTGGAAGTCAAGGCAGGAGAAAACTGACTTCCAAAAGTTGTCCTCTGACTTCCACATGTGCCATGGTATGCGAACATCCGCAGTCATGCACACAGATCATGCATGTACAATCATACTAAGAAATAAAATGAAAATTATGTCATTTTCCAATAAATATCTATTACATTAAAATCTTTATGCTACAAGCCATATAATCTGTTTTCTTCTCATTTTTGTGTATGCATGCAAGTGCATATGGAAATCAGAAGATAACCTTGGGTCTCATTCTTTAGGTGCCCTCCACATTGCTTTAATTTTTTTTTAAATCATTTATTTACTTGGTGGTAGGTGACTGTTATATGACAAAACTTTGCCTAAGGAGCTGCAACACACACAACTACTCATCCTAGACAGGGAGCCCATAATAGACCAAAGTACAGATGCCAACAATTCCAACAAAGTGAGCCCCAGGACAGTCAGCATTGTTTCACAGAGAAACCCTGTCTCGAAAAACAAATGAAAAGAATACATTGAGCCTTTCTTGGCTGCAGAGTGGATCCACCTCTAAGGACTGAACCACTTTCCCTTTGTCCAGGGCTTTTCTGTTTTTTTTTTTTTTTTTTTTTTTTTTTTTGCATGCCATATGAACACAACCAAGTGAACTATATCCCTAGTTTCTTAGCAGCATGTTGGAGAAGGGCCGCTTTTTCGTTTGCTAGCTTAGGCCGAAATAATCTCACAGAAACTGTATTAAGTAAATCATTGTTTGGCTCATTAGTTTTAGCTTATTAGCTAACTCTTATATTAATTTAACCCATTTTTATTAATCTGTATATCGCCTCCTGGCTGTGGTTTACCAGGTAAAGTTCCCAGCATTTGTCTCTGGCGGCTCCATGGCTTCTCTCTGACTCTGCCCTTTTTTCTCCCTGCATTCAGCCTAGCTTTCCCTGCCTACCTAAGTTCTACCTTGCTATATGTCCAAAGCAGTTCCTTTATTCATTAATGGTAATCACAGCACACAGAAGGGACTCCCACATCAGCAGCAGGTTTTAAAAGTGCTTATTCAGTGCAGTCTCTTAACTTGGCATTGTTAGTATGTCAGAATAGGTAACTGTCGGGGAATGAGCCTTTATTGTACACAGCACCGTACGTATTTGCCAGGGAGAAGATAGAATTCATAGCCTTCCACATGCCAGATAAGTGCTCTACTACTGAGGTACACCCCTGGCCTCAATGTAGACTACTTAGCACCATTCCTGGTTTCTACCACCAGATACCAGTAGCACCACCCCTAACACACACAGCAGCAGTGCCGTCTTCAGACACTGAGGCTGTTCCCTTGGGGTGGGAGGCAGGGCAAGACTGTTGCTAGCTGAGAATCACTGTAAAAGTGTATTTATTTTCAAGTTTATTACTACTGTGTCAAATTGTCTGTTTTTTATGTGATGAACTTGAGAAATGTAAAGCACAGTAGATTCTGGTTCTCAGGATAACCATCTTTATCCTGAGTTGCAGTGGAGCACCATTTTCAACTCGCAAATAGCAGAACAAATACAGCTCTGTATTTTTAGCTCAGGGAATTTTGTCTTGAACCACACATGGTTGATAAATATGTGAAATCTAAGCTCTTCAGATTTCACTGGAGTTAACCAGATGGTGTGCTTATGATCTGCCTACAAAATCTTTCCACTCTTTTGAAATAAAAAGCTATTTTTTTTTACTTTCCAGTTTAAAATTATATGCTTTTAGACTCTTTCAAATTAAAAATACAGGGTTCATGAGACGCTAAACTACCATAAGTCTTGTGATAAATCTAAGGGAAATGCCATCTACCTTCTTGTTTTTTATTCTCATCTTCCAATATCCTTACTTAACCTTGGCTTCCACTCCATAACAGAAAACAAACATATACTCCTTATGTGTGCCAAGTAGAATTCGAAATTCTTTTACAAGTATTTAATCTTTTATGTGTCTGTTTTTGAGACAAGATCTTACTGCATAGCTCTGGCTGGCTTGGAACTTGCTATGTAGACCAGGCTAATTCTCTGCAAAAGCAGCAAGCACTCTCAATTCTGATCCACTTTGAGCATTCTCATAGTCTATATTGCAGGTATATATATACAATGACTATACAATTCTGAGGCTCAGGAGAAATTAAGTAACTTGTCAAAGGTCTCATGGGTTAGCAGTGAGGCTGAATAGTCTACTCCAGGCCTAGTCTTTAAACACAAATATTTAAAAATTAAGAGTTAAGGAGGGGGCTGGAGAGAGGGCTCGATGGTGAGGAACACTTGCTGCTCTTTTAGAGGACTTAGGTTCAATCCCAGTACCCTCAGGGTAGCTTATTTATGGAAAGACTGCCTGTAACTCCAGACGTGTTAGATGCCCTCTCCTGGCCTTGATGGGCACCCCCACACATGGCAGACATTCATAGAGACACAAAGATAAAATAAAAATATTTTTTGAAAAAGGTTAAGAAAAGCCTATGCTTGGGCTGGAGAGATGGCTCAGTGGTTAAGAGCATTGCCTGCTCTTCCAAAGGTTCTGAGTTCAATTCCCAGCAACCACATGGTGGCTCACAGCCATCTGTAATGAGGTCTGGTGCCCTCTTCTGGCCTGCAGACATACACACAGAATATTGTATGCATAATAAATAAATAAATAAATATTTAAAAAAAAAAAAAAAAAAAAAGAAAAGCCTATGCTTTAAAATACCTTTTGAGTACTTTGGCTTTAAAGTCATATCCTGTTTTCTGCCTGGGGAGGAAGGGAGCAAGGAATGTGCTATTATATACTACTGGCCTGGGATACAATCCAAGTGACAGACTGGACAAAAAATTGTTTTTGTCCTTTGCAAGGCTGATGATTTGCAGTTGAACCAGACTGTCTTGCCTGTCCCTTCCTGAAGGATGAATTTAAGACCTATAAGGATTTCTAGGCCTTAGTAGATATAGACCTCTGTTGAGTCTGCTGAATAATCCACTGGATGTGATCAGAATTCACCTCAGGCTAAGCTGATGCCCCATATTCTTTTGTGGCTCAAACTTCAAAGTACTCACATGAAGCAAGGAGATTGATATTAAAATAGAAAATAAAGAAGATTATGAGTATCTATTGAGAGAGGGCCTCATGTAGCCAAAGTTATGTACCTACGGATAGCCTTGCATTCTTGTGCATCACACCTACACAAGTGCCCAGGGAGGCCCAGAAGAGGGCTTTAGATCAGCTATGCGGGTACTGGGAATCAAACCTGGGTCCTCCAGAAGAGCAGCCAGTGGTCTGAACTGCTACTCCTCCAACTTTGGGCTTTTGATTTTTTGTTTGTTTGTTTTCAGGTTTTTTGAGAGAGAGTTTCTCAGTAGCTATAAAGCAAGTCCTGGAACCCACTCTGTAGACCAGGCTGGCATTGAACGCACAGAGATCTGCCTGCCTCTGCCTCCTGAGTGCTGGGATTAAAGGTGTGTGCTGCCACTGTCCAGAAGGGCTTCTGATCTTACAAGTATGAACCACCCACCCTACTTGGTTTCTGAGATTCTGTGGACTATCCCCAGGACTTCAGGCATGCTAGGCTAGCACTTTACAGTTAAGCTACAAGCCCAGTCCAGACTGTGATTTTTAGTTAGAATAAAAGGAACACATTCCTTTAAAATTAATGTAGAAACCTTCAGGACGGGGGATATAATTCAGCAGAAGAGCATATACCCTATATGTGCAAGACCCTAAAAACTAATTCCCAACACCAATAAATAAGTGAACCAATTAATTTAATGGGTAACATTAGAATAACTTTAATACCATCTGTCCAGAGAACATTTTTCTTGCTCATAAATATGTTGCTCTTAGGAAGCAAAAATAGTAAGAATGATTTATAAGACAAATCTAATTCTGAGAAGATAGGTGAATTTATTTTGAGACATAAGTATTAGTATGCAAGGTTTGCAGTAGCAAAAAAAAGGATGCTGAACATAGTGGGACATACATTCTTTTGTTGTTGTTTTAAGACTGGTTAGGGGGCTGGAGAGATGGCTCAGTGGTTAAGAGCACTGGTTGCTCTTCCAGAGGTCCTGAGTTCAATTCCCAGAACCACATGGTATCTCAAAACCATCCATAATGAGATCTGGTACCTTCTTCTGGCCTATAAGCATATATGAAGACATAATACTGTATACAAAAATAAATAAATAAATCTTAAAAGGAGCACTGGCTGCTCTTCCAGAGGACGCAGGTTCAATTCCCAGCACCCACACTGCAGCTCACAGTCTCTGTAACTCCAGTTGCAGGAGAACCAACACCATCACATAGACATACATGTATTTTCTAAAAAATGATGGGCTAGCTCTCTGGGGTATGTGGCGCACACCTTTAATCCCAGCACTCGGGAGGCAGAGATAGGCAGCTATCTGTGAGTTTGTGGACCAGACTGGTCTTGAACTCACAGAGATCTGCATGCCTCTGCCTCCTGAGTGCTGGGATTAAAGGGCTTGTGCCACCACCACCCGGCTTTTTTTAAAAAAGATAATTAATTAATGTGTATCGGTGTTTTGCCTGCATGTATGTCTGTGTGAGCATGTCAGATTCTCTAGAACTGGAGTTACAGTTTTGAGATGCTATGTGGGTGATGGGAATTGAACCTGGGTCCTCTTGAATAGCCAGTGTTCTTAACTGCTCAGCCATCTCTCCAGCCCCCTCCCACCTGCTCCTTCTAAAAAGGAACATTATCAATAAGCTCAACCATAATGATCTTTTATAAGCAAAGCATACACAGCTGGTCTTATGAAGATGGCAGATGTTTTTGTTTTATTTTTTTTTTCTTTTGTCTTTTTTGGTTTTTCGAGACAGGGTTTCTCTGTAGTTTTGGAGCCTGTCCTGGAACTAGCTCTTGTAGACCAGGCTGGTCTCGAACTCACAGAGATCTGCCTGCCTCTGCCTCCTGAGTGCTGGGATTAAAGGCGTGCGCCACCACCGCCCAGCTGGAAGCAGCTTTTAAAGCTAGGTCCTGCTTGGGATCTGTGTTTTTCCAGACTTGGTTCTGGGTGCTGCAAACTTACTTGAGCTCTCCAGGATTAGCCAATTCAAAGTGTCAGCTCCCTCTGGCAGCTAGCTAGTGCCTGAGACACATGCATGGCTAACTCTTAAGACTCCTCTGGAAACCAGTAAACATATCAAGAAAAACAGGTCTTTTTTTTTTTCTAACCCAATATGAAGGTCTGGTATAGTCTATCTAAAAATGCATTGACCTTTAATACTCAGAAATAAACCATATAATTAGAGCCTCCCATTTCCAAGATCCCACTAGGCATCTAGGAATGTAAAAATCAAAACAGTGTGGCAATTCTGGTTCAGTGGTACCCAGAAGTTTTATGGATGCCATTTTGGTTTACGCCATATGGTGGCATTAACTAAGACTGTTATGAAGTCACAGGTTCCTTGCCATCTTCATTACATCACTAGTAAGCTAGTACCATGTCATGTGGCTGTTACCATCTTGATGACATCTCTAACCACAATGGTGGCTAAGTTATACAGTTTGTTCCATTTTGATGAGGTCACCAGTTAAGATGGCAACAAACCTTTTTCTTGTGGTTAGCTCAACCCAATGATGACATAAGTCCATTTGCCACCAGAGCAAGAGAGTTAAGTCCCCAAGAGATCCATGCATCTCAGATCAAATTAGCATGGATATGGGAACTCACAGTGTATGTAACTAGGAATGGAGGCCACAAGTAGTAAAGCAAACAAGAAGAAATAATTCCACGATTTCAGCACAAAGAGAGTGAGCCCACATCTTACCATACAAACTGTAACTGGATGTCGAGAGGTGTGATTTGCATTGTTTTGACTGTCCTTCCCTTCCCAAGCACAAGCTGTTGCTGGGAAAGAAACCCACAAAAGATGCACAAGAAATACAGAGGTATGCCCAACGCACATGGGTGAGGATACGGAAAACTGGGAAGAATATGATCTTGAAGCCCATTTTACTCTAGTAGAGTTTGACATCTGAAGACAGCTCTTTGTAACAGCTGTCATGGAACTTGCTGTAGACCAGGCTGGCCTCAAATTCATGGCTTCTGCCTCCCTGTTGGGACTAAAGGTATGCATCACCACCACCTGGCTTGAGTTGGCTGAAATTTAAAACCCTTATAAAACAACTTTTTGGGGAGCTAGAGAGGTGCCTTAGCAGTTGGGAACACTGGCTGCTTTCCGGATGACCTGGGTTCAGTTCCCAGCACCCACATGGCAGCTCACAGCTGTCTGTAACTCCAGTTCCAGGAGATTTGACAACCCTCACACAGACATATGTATGTCTTATCACTGACCCTGTGCACTGATAACTTAAAAATAAAATCAGCTTTGAGTGGAGTATTCCTAAAATATCTTGAAGCAGCAACTGCTAAGATCTGACAATCTAGTCTTGACTCCACAAAGTTTAGTTTCAGGTCAACACTATGGACACCAGACAGGTATGTCAAATGTTGCAAAACAACAGTATCATCTATAAAGTTCACATTCGATGGCACAAAAACTTCCAGAATATTTTAATTAAGTTTAAACTTTTGATTTGAGCTGCACTCATAGCTTTCTTTAGCCTTGTATGGCTTATGGATTTGCAGGCTGGATATGCCTGACAGGTAAGAAGTGTGGTTAACAAGAACAACACTTGCCTACCATGTGCAAGGTACTAGATCTGACACAGCACCACAAAATGAAAAAGAAATCCAAATAATCATTCAAACAAAAGGATGACCACAGGACTTACCTTCTGCTGCTGCTTCTGTGGCCAAAGATACTTCTATACTACTTCTCACTACTCCAGCTCCTGAGGTTTATCTATCTAGGGCTTTCACCTGTTCTCCTACATCTGTTTTGCCTAAGGAACACAGAGACGATAATGTTATACTGTATCAGGAATAGAAGTTAACTTTTTTGGGCAAAACCAGAAAGAATAATACAATAATGTGCTAACAGGGATTTGCTATTTTATGGACACAGATAAAACAGTTTATCTACTTTACAAAGTAATATTAACGATATATATATACAGAACACAGGATTTACAAAAAAAACTTCTTAGATAAATTTTTCTTAATATTTCCCTTAGTAAAAATTGTAAATTTGTTAGAAAGAAACTAGTATTTCTTAAAGTGTCAAGTAATATAGAAAAAGGTATTGTAAAACAAAGCACACAGCTGGAAAACATTTTATTTTCTACTTCATATAACATTGTTCAAGACCACATGACTTCAAAGGTCTCTTTCCCGCAACTTTTATGATTTAAAGGTACCACTTAAAAATATTTACTGATGCTATAAATATTATTTTTCCTATATATTAATGATTTTAATGAATGCCATATTAATTATATCTCTTGCTCCTTTGGTCAAAAAGATAAACAGAACTTTAAATCAAATGTTCAGACATTCAAAACTGTTTTTTAAGAGCATATACACACAAACCAAATCTATACTGCAACTATTATTTCAAAAATTATACACAATTTAAAAACAAATTTTAAGTTTTATAAAGAACATTAATGGCCAAATAAAGGAAAGTTTAAGCATCAGATTTAGTATCTTAATTTTTAGGCTATTCAGAAATATATTTTGTGAATAAGAATTATTTCATAAATATATATGTATAAATATAAATAGGTATCTACAGGATCTGTGGTGCAGGAGAAAATTCTTCAAAGAAAAAATTGCACTTTTATATTTTCAGGATGTTATCAATTCACACTTCAACTGAGATACAATTTCCCATCTAGGTGCTTTTGGCACAAGTGTTTAGGTGAGTATTGACACAATCTGAAAAAAACACAACACTTTTTATTTATTCGCAGAATATGAAGAACCAAACAGAATTCAGAATTCTGACCAAAGAATCCCAGATAACTGCAATTACTTAAATACAAAAAATATTGTTTTAAAAAGACTTTAAACCTGCCTTTCTATCTGGAATGTATAAAATTTTACTAGTTATGTTTTTTCCAACCCCTTCAGCAAGAATTCCCAGCTCAATACAAATGTAACACCATCTTTTTCAACTCATGTACAACTTGGATCACACCCCAGTATATAAGGACAAAAAATAAATGTACAATAAAAAGATTGGATAAATGAGGAGAGGCTTTTTGGTCTTGAATTCTTCACCCACGAGTAATGAAGCAGCACTGTAGGCAGCCCAAAACACACCAAACAGCTTAAAGAAGAAAGAAAGAAAACAGCAGCATATTAGCAAATCAATCAACATTTTACTATCACAGAAAACAGTTACAATGTTTTAAAAAGTGATCCACCAAGTGAGACTTTTTAAGAATATTCTCTCTTGCTCTTTCCTTAACTTCTGTAATTAAAAAAGAAAAGAAACCTAGTTGTAACAATCATTTGTACCTTCTATACAAAGAGAAACTTCCAGTCAGGCATAGTGGCACTCAACATAAATTCATGGTGAGTTCATGGCCAACTGTGGTTATAGTGTCAGACTGTCTCAAAATAAAAACAAAACCAGCAGCAAACTGACATATAAGACACACACACAAACACACACACACAAGACTTTTACAAAGTCAAAGCTGTAAAATACAACACACACCACACTTTCTTTTAAAAAGTCATAACCCCACGTGACTTGGATGCAATGTGCCACTCATGCAGCACACAAATAAATGAAACATGCTATGTAGACCAAGCTGGCCCCAAACTCAGAGACTGAATGGCAGCTTTCCTGAATGCTAGGGTTAAAGGGCTATGCCACCATGCCCAGATTAAACCAAAGAGTTTCTAAGGCAAAAAAATCTAGTGTTCAGTCTTTTAATCAAGTAGCCCTAGTGATAATGAAGTTATTTTTTATTTGTTGAGAAATGGTTTCATTCAGTGTCCCACTGTCCTAGAATTCATTCTTTGGCTCAGGCTTGCTTTTGAACCCACAACACACTTGCCTTAGCCACCTGAGCGGTAAGGAGTAAAAACTCGCAGAGTCACCACAGCCTGCTGATGATCTGGCAACTTTTGAAAACACAGTTATTTATGCCAAACTGAATAATTTGGTACCTGAAAGAGGGCTCACAATTTAAGTTAAAACTATATACGCCATTATTATTACTCCTTTCCTAGGAATAGGAAGAGGGACCAGGGTTTGGTGAAAAAGAGGAGCACCAGGCTGTACTTTAAGACAAACTTCAAACGCTCAGGTATCTGAGAGTAACTTTGAATTTCTGGTCCTCTTGTCTTTATCTTCCAAGTAGTGGGATTAAGGTGTGTGCTAGTTTCAGTGGAATTTTAAATAAATACCCCCAAATCTGTTACATGAATTCATATTTAATAGTACTGAGATGAAATACTATAAAATTTTAAAGTATGATTATCCTGAAATTTTATTTGGTCTCCAGTCTTCCCAAGATACCTACAGATTTCATAATTACTGGTGACAACAGGTGGGGTGGGGGAATCAGAAGAAACCACATTGGTAAAAAAACCTCTGGTCTCAAATACTACTGTCTCGGGAAGTCTTAGGTTATGATATTCTTATCCACAGGACCAGCATACTTTCATACAAAAAACAGTTAGCTGTATAGTTCATACTATATAAATAACTTACTTTTATAAGTGTAGACACCATTTCAAAAGATCCGACCACCAAAAGTATAGGGGCTATTACAATGAGAGGAAGTAATGAATATCCTATCACTCCAAGAACTTGGCCATATGCAACCTGTGAATTTTAAAAAATTTAAATAAACATTATAGGAATCAGAATACTTAGGCACTTTTCAATATCATTCTTTGTTGTACTGACATAAATAAAAAAAATTAGGAAATCATAAAGTGTCATGCCCAACATATTTTAAATTATCACCTCCTTTTATATATTCCAGAGCCAAATATATCACTATATTTTCAATATGTTTCAGTTTCCTGATATTCAAAACCCACATATGCAGCTCTTGTCTCTAGCTCGAAGATTATGTCTAGCCACCTACAGTACAGATCATTATACTGTATACATGTGATACACATACATAAAGTTATGCTTAAACCAGGCGGTGGTAGCACACGCATTTAATCCCAGCACTTGGGAGGCAGAAGACAGGTGAATCTCTGAGTTCGAGGCCAGCCTGGTCTACAAAGTGAATTCCAGGACAGCCAACGCTGTTACATAGAGGAACCCTGTCTCGAAAAACAAAGTTTCTCTAAAAATAAGAAAAAAAAGTCTTCCTGTGGTTTAGGAAAAGTACCTTCCCTTGGAAGTGGAGTTCAGAAGGCTGTGAGCCATTATCATGTGCTCTGGAAAAGCAGTAAGTACTCTTAACCACCGAGTCACATCTCCAGCTTCCCTCCCCTTTTCTGAGACAAGGTTCTCATACAACTCAGGATGACTTCAAACTCACTATGTAGCCAAGGACAACACAGAACTCCTGATCTTTCTGCTTCAATCTCTGTAGTGTTAACATTATGGGTTTGACCTACAATGTCTAGCATTTCTGCTGGGGGAATGTGGTAAGAAAACAAGATTTCACCATGTAGCCCAAGCTGGCTTCAAACTTGATCCTTTGCCACAGCTTTTCCAGTGCCAGGATTACAGGTGTGGAACAGTATACTTGGCTCAAAGACCATTTTAAAATATCACAATCACCATCTTCAGATAAAAAGCCAAGATCTAAAGAAGTCATGTGTGACAAAGAGAGACAGAAAGAAGGGCAACTAGGAGACAGTGAAAAGAAACTTACCATAACAATTTTAAAAATTTTTTTTTACTAATGTGTATGTTCGTGGGTCTATGTGTATGTGCTGATGGAGGTCAGAACAAGGCATTAGATCCCCTGGAACTGGTGTGATAAACTGTTCTTAGATGATATGCCAGGGCTGGGAACTCAACTCAGTGCTCTATAAGAGCAACAAGTGCTCTTAAGTGCTGAACCCTCTCTCTGTCCCATATTTTCACTTTTGACAGTGCTAGGAATTTATCCCAGGTCTTCAAATTTTAGCTACACCACAGCCTCCAAGTAAACATTTCAGCAAAGCAGTCAAAAATATATTTTCTCTCATTCAAGAACTAATCAAGCCCTACCGGTAATACTAAAGTTCCAAGATTGCCATGTTCAGGGTACTAACAATGTTTTCTTGTTTCTTGAGACAGCATCCATTCACAAAGCCCTGGCTCTCCTGGAACTTACCATGTAGACAAGGCTCAGTGGTTAAGAGCACTGCCTGCTCTTCCTAAAGGTCCTGAGTTCAATTCTCAGCAACCACATGGTGGCTCACAACCATCTGTAATGAGATCTGGTGCCCTCTTGAGGAAGAGACATGGTCAATCATCCTCATCAGCTTAGACCATGAAACCCAGTATGGACAAGTTCAACACAACTGCCATATATGGGCTGCCCATGCAGGCTTCAGCATTGCCAGGGCATAAATTTCATTTTTTTCCCTCTTCAAGAACAAACGCTCTTAACCACTGAGCTAACTCTTCAGCTCCCAGATTAATTTTTTAATGACAATTTTATGTATATGGATAGAAATTCCTAACTAGAACAACCTTTTTTTTTTGAGACAGTTTCTCTCTGTCTTGAGATAGGGTTGAGATAGAGTTCTCTGTGTAGCTTTGGAGCCTGTTCTGGAACTCACTTTATAGACAGTGCTGGCCTCAAACTCACAGAGAACTGCCTTGCCTCTGCCTCTTGAGTTTGTTCCACCAGGCCTGGAACAAACTTTTAAGAAACTATTACTTCCTGAGTTTTGGAGTAGTATCTAGGAACAATATCTACATTCACCTGAAAAGCTATTGAAAATACCCTATTTTCCAGCTGTTTAGCCATGTGAAGCCTTGCTTTCTTCATATAATTTAACTAAAGCTAGACATCATAAGGCATTGATGAAGAAAGTCAGTCTTAAAAGCTAGTTTCCAAAAAGCGCATGTCAAAATTACTCTTCTAGGGGCTGGAGAGATGGCTCAGAGGTTAAGAACACTGACTGCTCTTCCAAAGGTCCTGAGTTCAATTCCCAGAAACCACATGGTGGTTCACAACCATCTATAATGAGATCTGGTGCCCTCTTCTGGCATGCGAGTATACATGGAAGGGATGTTGTATACATAATAAATAAATCTTTTTTTTTAAAGATTTTTTTAATTATTTATTTATTTATTATGTATACAATATTCTTCCTATGTGTATGCCTGAAGGCCAGAAGAGGGCACCAGACCTCATTACAGATGGTTGTGAGCCACCATGTGGGTGCTGGGAATTGAACTCAGGACCTTTGGAAGAGCAGGCAATGCTCTTAACCGCTGAGCCATCTCTCCAGCCCATAAATATATCTTAAAAAAAAAAATTACTCTTCTAACAATCCTGTTTTGGAAAGATATAGTAGCCTTCAGCTATACGAGACTCTGCTTCAAAAAACAAAAACCCACTCTATTTTCAATTAGGGCAATTTCTGATTAACATAAGGGAATCTCTATGGTAACTGAGAACTGGTATGAAACCTGTTGCCAACTCTATGCTTCTGTATATTTGATAGGTGGGAAGCGATCTCTCCTCTTCATTCCTTGCATTTATTGAGTAGATTTAACATCTCTATCAACCATCTGAATGGAACTAGTATAAAGATAACTTCCAGGACAAGAACCATTTATTATTTATTATTACAGTTGGGCATGGTGGCATACGCCTTTAATTTCAGCACTCGGGGACAAAGGCAGGTGGAATTCTCTTGAGTTTGAGGCCAGCTTGGTCTACAAAGTGAGTTCCAAGACAGCCAGAGATATGTAGACAGATCCTGTATCAAAAAATAAAAACAATAACCAAAGACTCATTTATTAGCCAGGTATGGCCGGTCACACCTGTTTGAGGCCAGTTTGGTCTACACAGCAGTTCTAGGTTAGTAGGGGCCATAAACTGACACTATCTCACAAACAAAAAAACAGATAAATAGGCTGGAGGGAGGGCTCAGCGGTCATAAGCTTGTACTTCTTTTTCAGTACACCTGAGTTCAGTTCCAAATACCTGCCCAACTCTAGCTCAACAAGGTCTGATGACTTCTTTTTTTAAAGCAGGGTGTGCTTATCTCTACCTTTTTACCTCAACCCTTAGGGAGCAGAAGCAGGCAGATCTTTGCAAGTTCAAAGCTAGTCTGGTCTACACAGTGAGTTCCAGGCTAGCTAGGGCTCTAAAGTGAGACTTTCTAGAAAACAAAACAAGAACAAACACTAAAGAAGCTATCTCTCAAAATAAGTACTTACTTCTCCACCAAGAACTCTAGCCAGTAAGAAAATTGTCAGTGAACCAAATATCCAAATGGTTATAATCCATGAGACCACCTTAAAAAGGGAAAAAAAAATCATTAACTAAAGAAAAGTCTAATAAACTACTAAGCTTTCAGAAATTCAACTTTCTGAACTTATGACAGCTTAGCAAGCCCCATTTCAGGACAGAGGTTCTGTTAGTACTCAAGGACATTCCCAAAACTTACAAATACAAGGTTTAGTACAAACTTAGAGCCAAACTGAAAGTTCAACAATTACTAACTGCTTATAGAAACTTCAGGATTTCAAGAACATGCTAAAAGATTTGGGGGGTAGGGGGAAGGTTGGTTTTTCGAGACAAGGTTTCTCCATTTAACAGCCTTTAGAAACCCTTTCTCTAATCCAAAAAGAAAGAAAGCAGAAACATAAACATATATAAAGAAACACAAACAGTGCCTAGATCTTAGTTTCCTTCATTTTGAATAAGTTTTCACAATGTAGTGCATGCTGGCTTCAAACTCACTGTGTAGCTCAGGATGAGCTCACACTTACAGCAGTCTTCCTGCCTCAGCCTCCCACTACACCCAGCTTACAGATTTTGGTTCCTAACAGTCCCTTACGAGAACTGAGCCTATATAAGTGTACTGTCTGCTTCCCAGGCTACACCAGAGAATAATGCAAAATTAGTTCATAAATACCTGTGGAGTTAGAAGAAAGGTTACTCAAAAAGTATGTTATATGGAGGTGGGAAGCAGCTCGGCTGAGAAAATGCTTGAACACTTGAATCCTCATTCTAAGGATTCCTGGCGGTAGGATTACCATTTAGTACTGAAGTAGAGGTAGTAGCCAGTGGCTGGCGGTTATGCTTTTCTGACCTTCAGCTTCAACCCTAATATCTGTCTCTGGGTTTTTATTACAAACGTAAGATTGAGGCTTTTATTCTCAGGACCCACACAAAAAGCTAGGTGAAGTGGCACACACTTGTAATCCCAGCACTGAAGAAATGGAGACAGAACTTAGCCTAACCGGCAAGCCCCCAGTCTAATGTAGATGTTGTCTCAGAAATCAAAGTTCTGAAGAACAACCATCAAAGTTGACTTCTGTGGTCTCCATGTGAAATACACAACTACACACTCACCTATGCACACACATACACATACGAGTTAAGGGTTCAAAGGTCAAAGAAAATCTGAAGATGTTCCCAATGGCTAATAAGCAGGAACAAACTGAACAATAAAATAAATGGTAATATTGGGTTATAGTTTAGAGAACAAAATAAATATTGGCTATACTGATGTAAATAACTGAGTACTTAAGTAACAGAAAAGGGTGACTGTTCCTTAGAAAATATTAATAAACACAGATGAAATGAAGGAAATAGGGTAATCATCATTCAATGAATACTATAGTACTAATCAGGTAAAAAATTTATTGGGCTCAAGTTTGATGAGAAACAAGGTATTTACATAAGTGCAAAGTATCACTAGAACACACATAAAGAACAAGTTAAACTGGTGGCACATACCTATATCTTAATACTCAGGAATCTGGGGCAGGAGGAGCATAAGATCAAGGCCTGCCTAGGCTACAGAGTGAGTCCCAAAACAAAAATAAAAACAAATTAGCAAGACTATGTCTCAGGAAAAAAAAAAAAAAGCTGGATATATACAGCTCAGAGATAAAGAACTTGCTTAGCTATGTAGACCAGGCTGTCCTTGAACTCACAGAAACCACCTGCTTCTGCCTAACATATACACATAATTAAAAACAGTAAAATTAATCACAAAAAAAAAATGTGGAAAACCTGGGGCTAGAGAGACAGCTGAGTGGTTAAGAGTACTTGTTGCTCTTGCAAGGGACCAAGGTGACTCTTAGCACCCAAAGGATGACTGAGAACCACCCACAAGCCTAGCTCCAAAGGTCCAACAGACATGCACACAGCACACACATTTGCATATAGGCAAAACATACATATAAAGTAAAATAAATAAAAATCTAAGATAAAATATGGATAAGCTGAGAAAGAATTAATCCAAAGTACTTCATTAAGAAACAATTTTAGGAATGAAAAAGTGAGAAAAAAATAGGCAAACGTGAAACATCTCTCAAATATGTGTTTTTATAGTAAATATGTGACTACATTTAATTTTTGAACGTCATAAAAAGATCTAACATTTGTATAAAATGAGGTATACTTACCCTAAACTGTCCATATAATGATATCATTGAAAAGAAAAGGACAACAGCCAGTGGACCCCAAAAGTCAGGATTGTCTCTCACTACTTGTCTATTAAAACCAAGCGATGGCATTGGCATCAAAACACAACGGATTTTGTAGTAAATATCTTTTAGATCAATGTCCAATTCTTCCCTATAAATTTAAAATAACATTCTTAAAAAACATGTAATTTTGAACAGTAAAACAGGCTTAAAATACCTGTAAACTTAAACTAGATAATATGATACCCACAGGTCAATATCTGCATGTGAAGCATCTATGAGACTGATTTCATGAGAAAATATCTATCAAGCTCACAGTTGCTGGGGTAACAGTTGCTCACAGTTGAAATTGTAGTAGGTGTGAAGGAAAACAAAGTGCTTCCAAGATCTGCCTCTGTCTGAGTACTGGGATAAAGGTGTGTGCCACCTTGCCTGGCCCATAATTATGTTTTAGACCTGAGTTTCAGCCTTAACCTTGCTGAACCTTGCTTTTAGATGACACTGACTATTTGGGATAGCTGGTCAAACAAGATTAAATAGTGTAGAGCATATCTATTTATATGTGTGTTTAAGACAAAGACAGTTTTTTGGTTTTTTTTTTCAAAGTGGTCACTCTTGCTGGGCAATGTGCACGCCTTTAATCCCAGCACTCGGGAGGAAGAGACAGGTGGATTTCTGTGAGTTCGAGGCCAGCCTGGTCTACAAAAGAGTTCCAGGACAGGTCCCAAAGAAACACAGAGAAACCCTGTCTCGAAAAACAAAACAAAACAAACCAAACAAACAAACAAACAAAAAGTGGTCACTGTCTCTTTTGAGAGAGGGTTTCACTAAGTATCCTTGCTAGCCTGGAACTCAAAAAGACCACCTGTCCTTGTCTCCAGAGTGTTGGGATTAAAGGCATGCCAGCAGAGTGGATTTTGCTCTTTCTTCTCAAGATCACTTATAACATGTGAGTGTGAATGTTTGAGCACAGGCAGGTCTACGTGTGGGTGCCAGTGCACACACTGTACACACTGAGGCAGAAGGTGCAGAATGCGCTACTCTATCGATCTCCATGTAGTCCTTTTAAGATAGGGTCTCTGCCTGAACCTGGGCTCAGGTTTTCTTGGCCAAACTCCTAATTCTTATGTATCTACCTCTCAAAAACTGAGATTACAAACATATAGTACAAAGCCCAGCTTCCAGCTTTAAAAATTTATATATATATATATATATATATATATATATATATATATATATATGCATATATGTGCATATATACACACACACATACACAGTTTCCCTTTTTTGAGACAGAGTTTCTCTGTAAAACAGTACTGGCTGTCAGGGAACTTGCTTTGCAGACCAGGCTGGCCTCGAACTCACAGAGATCCACCTGCCTCTGCCCCGAGTACTTGGGATTAAAGGTGTGTGCCACTACTTGGCCAGCTTTAAAACTTTTTAAGAGATATTTTTTTTAAATAAATGTTTTATCTGCAGGTATGTCTGTGTAATACACATGTGCCTAATGCCCTCAGAAGACAGAAGAGGAAATCAGATCCCTTGGAACTGGAGTTACAAGCAGTTGTGAGCCACCATGTGGATTCTGGGAACAGAAACCCAGTCCCTACAAGAGCAGTCACACCATTTCTCCAGTTCCCATTTAAAAACCCCTGACACCCACAGCCAACAGGCTAAGAGCATTTTTTCCTCATCACTTCAGGTGCTAGTAAAACTAGTGCTAAAACCTGCTTTTAAAGACTTTATGTGTGTGTCTCTGTGTGTGTGTTTGTATAAGCGAATGCCATGTATATACAGGCGCCTACAAAGGCCAGAAGACTGGTCAGATCCCCACAGGCTGGAGTTACAGCCAGCTGTGTGGCCTGACATAGATGATGATGGCACTAAAACTCAAGTTCTCTGAAAGAGCAGGAAGTACTCATAACTACTAAGCCATCTCTCTAGGCCCTGCTACTGTCGTTCACCTAACCGGTTAAAATTTTCCTTTAACTGACTTTAAAAATATAAAAGAACATAAACATCCCACAGAACAGGTCCTAAAGATCACAAAAGACACATCCCTTCACGTACAAAAGGGGCTTGTTATCTTCAGGGTCCTCATCTTCAACTTCCAGAAGCCAGCCATACCCTCTTTGTCTCAGAAATGTGGTAGCTGTAGATTCTTTGATAAAATCTCCACCTCCACCGAGATTTAATTTAACATCTGGGGCTGCTATAGAACCACTGAGATCTTAGGAGAGAAGACAAAACTGTGACCAAAGAGAAATAGGTGAACGTGAACCAAAATGTACATATATTCGTATAATTATACTTTGTCAATCCTTTGGATATTTGCTATTCCATATAATCAAGTTTCATCAGACAGACATTGTGCCACTTTTTATTTTACAATTAGAAACAACAACAACAACAAAACCGAACTGGTGAAAGACAAGGCAGGTACAATGGTACAGGCCTGTCATCCTAGCGTTCAGGAGGCGAAGGCCCAGGTTGGCCTCGAACTCAGTACATAGACAAAGATGATCTTCAACTTCTGGTCTTCCTGCTTCCACCTCCCAATGCTAGGATGAGTCACCAGAACGCCTTTATACAGGGCTGGAGATTCAACTCAGAGGCTCCTGCCTACCACCAACTAAGTTCCTCCTCAGCCCTATACCATACTTTCTAGAGCAGGTATCATCTACCTCTTTCCTATCAGTCCATTATCTGAGAGGCTACATTTTGTAAAATGATTACCTCCTTAAGATTTTCCTGACTTTTGTTGATCTTGAATTCTCCATCTGTCTCGGCCTCTCAAGAGCAGGGATTACAGACGTGATCCGCCTGGCCTGGCTTTCTCTGATCTACGTAGGGTTAATTTTCCTTTTAATCTTTTATTAAATTCTAAGACAGTGCTGCTCAAAAATGCTAAGATCCTTTGAATTACCCAGGGATCCTGATAAATATAAATTCAGGAAGATTATACCCATGTGTCAGGTAATGTTAATTCTGCTGGCCTGCAGCATAAACCAGATACAGAATTATCTATTTGTTTGACATAAAATAATGACACCTAGCTACTCTGGAGACTGAGGCAAGGTGTCAAATTCAAGGCAATACTGGCTACATACTGAGTTTATAGCCAGCCTGAGTAACTTAATATGACTGGGCTTAAAGGGGTGCTCCGCCACCACCACCTGGCTCCAAAATAATTTCTAAAGGAGAAAACAAAACATAGTCAAAGAAATCAAGATTTCAAAGAAAATCCATGTTCATCTCCAGACTGAAATTTCTTTTCTTTCTTCTTTGTTGAGACAAGGCCCTGATGAGCCTGGAACTTGATATGTATGTAGTCCAGGCTGGCCTCAAACTCAGCAATCTACCAGCCTCTGTCTTCCAAGCTTAGGGATCACTGGGATTCACTACCCAACACACCGTAGTCTCTCTCTTACACTATATTTCTAAAGCAAAATTAGCTTGTTTTTTCATGCTGGGCAGTTAAATCTAGTCCCTGGAAAGTAAACAAAATTAAAGCAAAACCCCAAAATTACTAGCAGATAAAGAGTCAGGTTACAAGGAATTGAACGAAGTGAGGAAGGGAATCCCATGCAGCACAAAAATCTTCCCAGCATCAGTAGTTGATCAAAACAATACAAGCTAAGTCTGTAGAGGCTGTTGGGGACACTGAGTTGAATTCCTAAAGTTTCAAATGCTCCTAAATCCAGTTTTCTGAATATTGTGGTCAAACACTACAAACTGGACACGGGGATCTGAGCTAGAAAACAAATCCAATAAAAACCACGACTCCTTTGAAGTTCGTTCTCCTTAAGCAGCCAAAGGTAACCTCAGGAGAAAGAAAGAAAAAACAAACAAAAAGCTTTTCTGTTAATAGCAGAGGAACACAGCACCACTTTGTTCTCATTCTTTGATCCTTCACTCTTTTGAGCAACTGCGGAGTGGAGCATTTCAGAAACCCTGTCTCGAAAAACCACACACACACACACACAAAAGAAAACCCTGACCGACCGGCGGGTCACTGGTCACCCCGCCCGTCGCCGGAGAGGGTGGCCCAGCGGCGGAGCCTGCGCCCCGCACCCTCCCGAGTCATCTGCGGTCTCGGGGGAAGGCCCAGCGGGCACAGGGGCGGAGTCCCCACTCGGCCACCCCTGCTCCGGAGCCCCATCGGGCCCACTCTCACCTTCCGCGTCCGCCGAGGAGACGAAGGTGAAGTCCCCGTTGGCGGGCGCATAGGCCGGGGGCGGGCCCGGAGGCTGCATCCCGCCGGCCTCGGAGCCCACGGCGGTGCTGGGGCGCGGCTGGGCCCGGGTCCTCGCACGGTGACGACCGTGCTAGCGGGCTGCCTGCGAGCTGGGAGGGGCGGGCTGGGACAAGGGCGGAGACGCGCGAGCCAGGCCGCTCGGCTGCTCCCGACGAGGTCGCACCGGAGCCCGGCCGGTGGCGAGCGCCCAAGCACCACGACGCCGGCGCCCTGACAGGACCATAACAGTGACAGCGCCGCCGGGATTGGCTGTTTGTAATCTGCTCTCCCATTGGCTCCCTGGGGAAGGTTATGATTGGCCCTTCCTGTTGTTGATTCCGGAAACCAACCCTGTACCGGAAGTTACCTCGGGAAATCTCTGTCCCGCCCTAAACTGTTTGTTTAAATGGTTTAATCTCTCTTTTTTTTCCCCTTCAGTTTTTATAAACGCATTCTTTTCCTTGTAGATAAACAGAATTTGAGAGGTTGGTCGTTTGGCTCACGCTTGTAGTCCCTGCGCTGTGAAGACTGAGGCAGTAGAAACACTGGGCGTTAGAGGCCAGGTTTGGCTACAAAGTGAGACCCCCGCCTGCGCCACCACCGCCAGGCTGAGACCTCCCCCCCCCCCCCATCTAAAACCAAAACAAACTCACAAAAACTACTTAAGTTTCAAGACTTCAATCCCTCATCTCTGACTCCAGAATTCTGCTACCTTTACTCGTTAGTTGTGTAGAATATTGACAAAGTTACATGTCCTTTCAAAGACTTAATCTCCTCACCTTTAACATAAAGAGGCTGGGTGACAGAATGGGCCTAGTAAGGCTGTAAATCGCCACCTACAGACTAGATATAGTCTAGCCGAATTCATTTATGAGGAAGGCGACAGGCCAGAGAGAAGAAATTAGGACAACACTTAACAACTTAAGCAAGTTAGTCCCCTTGCTTCTCACCCAGTGCTCACTTCCTCTGTGCCTGCAGAAGCCGCAAGAGGGCGTCAGATCCCCTAGAACTGGTGTTAAAGCAGATTTGCACCACCTGAGTGGGTACTGGGAACACAAACGCAAATCTCTACAGAGGAAGCAAGTGCACTTAACCTCTGAGTCATCTTTCTAGCCCCTCATCTATGTTTGTAATCTTAAAATGTATTTTAATTATGTATATATGTATACACAGGGGTGCAGGAGCGAGACCACAACGCAGCACCTGACATGGGTGCTGGGAACAGAACTTGGAAACTCTGCAAGAGCAGTATAGGCTCTAAAATATGAGCCACATCTTTGGTCCCTACCTATGTTTTTAAATGTTCAAATTAGTCTGCTTAAATTTAAAATTCAAGATACATAAAAGTGGCTTCCAGTTTGGGGAGTTCTGAGTGTATATTGTGAAACAGACATGGAAAGATGTACAATGAATCTATAATGTTGCAAAGGAAAGGCATACCCTGTAATTTTATTTTTTCTGAGAAAAGGTGTCTCCCTGTAGGGAGCCTGTCCTGCCCTGGAACTCACTCTGTAGTCCAGGCTGGGATTAAAGGCGTGCACCACCATGCCCAGTGGTGCGTTTATTTTTTTTAAATATATTTATTATGTATATAGTGTTCTGTCTACATGTATGCCTGCTGGTCAGGAGAGGGTGCCAAATCTTATTACAGATGGTGAGTGACCATGTGGTTGCTGGGAATTGAGCTCAGGACCTCTGGAAGAGCAAACAGTGCTCTTAACCACTGAGTCATCTCTCCAGCCCCCAGTGGTGTATTTAAAGAAGTGGTATAATGTAGTCCAGGCAGGCCTCCAAGTTCATATTTACCTGAGGTTTTCTTGAACTTCTGATCTTCCTCTGTCTTCCCAGTGAAGTCATTACAGGCATGGCCTGTAATGAAGGACAATCAGACGTGATAGGGAGTCAAGTCAAAGCAGGAACTCAGTTTATTACTGTGTCAGCTTATATAGGTTAAGTGACATCGTGGGATGCAGGGGTACCTCCAGCCAATGAGAGACTGCCAAGCCCTTCCTCTTAGATTTTGTTGTCTCATCCTCACTCAGTTCCCTCAAACTTGAGCCAGGCTTTTCTCTGTCCTACAGGTCTTGAGATTTTGGCCCAACAAATCTCAGTTCTCCCGCTCCTCTCCTCCTGTACCCTTCACCTCCCCCACCCCATCTGCTTCTCAACTAAGTCTGTCCCATCACCTTATTGAGGCAGGACCCCACCCACCCATCCACCAACCCCATGCCTGTGTCTAGGCTGAGGAAAGTATCTCTCCATAGAGAATGGGCTCCACAAAGTCAGTCCATGCATAAGGGCTAGATCCTGGTCCCACTGCCAGTGGCCCCACACGCTGCCCAAGCCACACCATTGTCACCTGCATTCAGAGGGCCTAGTTCAGTCCTATGCAGGTTCCCCAGTTGTCAGTATGGAGTAAGTGGACTCCCACTAGCTGGGGTCAGCTGATTCTGTGGGTTTCCCCATCGTGGTCTTAACCCCTTTGTTCATATTATCGCTTCTCCCTCACTTTGATTGTGCTCCGGGAGCTCGGCCCAATGGTTAGTTGTGGATCACTGCATCTGCTTCCATCTGTTTCTGGTTAAGGGTTCTAGCTTCTCTGGGGTTTTGGACTGTAGTCTGGTTATCCTTTATTTTATGTCTGATATTAACTTATGAATGAGTAAACACTATATTTCTCTTTCTGGGTCTGGGTCACCTCACTGAGGATGTTTTTTTTTCTAGTTCTGTCCATTTGCCTGCAATTTTTTTTTAATTTTTCAAAACAGGATTTCTCTGTAGCTTTTGGTGCCTGTCCTGTAACTCTATAGACCAGGCTGGCCTCGAACTCGCAGAGATCTGCCTGTCTCTGCCTCCCAAGTGCTGGGATTAAAGGCGTGCGCCACCACTGCTGCAAATTTCAAGATGTCATTTTTTTTTACCACTGTGTAGTACTCCTTTGTGTAAATGTACCACATTTTCTTTATTGATTCTTTGGTTGAGTGGCATCTAGGTTGTTTCCAGGTTCTGGCTATTATGAATAATGCTGCTATAAACATAGTTGAGCAAATGTCCATGTGGTGTGAGCATGCCTCCTTTGGATATATGCCCAAAAGTGGATATTGTAATGGATGAAGTAAAATGCTACAGATCCCGAGTGGCTGCAGTGGTAGTGGGCAGCGGGTCCCAAGAGCAGCCGGTTCCAGGGAGGGACAGTGCAGTTCCCCAAGTGACTGCAGTGGGCCACGTGGGGGCAGCGAGTCAAGTCCCATGAGGAAAGACAGACAGATGGGCAAGCCATGAGACCACGCAGCAGGTCTCTGAAGGCGGCTGGTCCCAGGCAGGGAGCCATGTGGCAGGCGAGAGAGAGAGAGAGAGCCATGGATAGGCACGCCATGCAGAGTGAGGCTGGGTATTTATTTAATGGATTATGGAGGGGAAAGGGAAAGGGGAGAAGAGCAGAGAGAGAGAGAAAGAGAGAGAGAGAGAGAAGGTAGGGACAGAAGCTGCCTCTTCTAAATGGAAAAGGGAAGGACTCAGGCTGCAAGCTAAATATCAGATTGCCTCAGCAAAAGGGGGGGTAGTGGGCATGGTTTGTCTCTTAAAGGGACAGGACAGATCATTACAGTAATGATTTTTTTATAATAGAGCTTAGAATTTATTGAGTATACTAAACCTCAAGATTTTTATCATTCTTGAAAGTTTTGGTTACCTCTTATTTTAAAGAATTTTTAATGATTTATTTAACTTTATTTTTATGTGTCTTGGTGTAAAGGTTTCATATCCTCTGGAACTGGAGTTACAGACATTTGTGAACTGCCTTGTGGAATTGAACCTGGGTCCTCTGGAAGAGCAGTCAGTACACTTAACCACCAAGCCATCTCTCAAGCTTTAGTTACCTATTCTAATATGTCTGCTGCTGTGTCCCATTTCCTTCCTTTCTGAAAATATGATTAGAGGCACACCAGTCATGGATTACTCAGTAACACACACACACACAGACACACACACACACACACACACACACACACACACACACACACACCTAATAACTCACACTTGCTCACGCGTCAGATGCCAGGCATTATGATAGTAAGTGGTTTATGTTCATCTGTTCAGTCATCACAAGAACCATGTAAAGCAAGAACTTTTCACAGATAAGTATAAACAGGAATTCTTCACAGATAAGGAACAGGAAATAGGGAAAGAATACTTTCCAAAGGTCACAGAGATAGCAAGCAGCAGCAATAGAACATGAGCCCTGAAAATCTGGTTCCATGATGCCAACTCTAATGCTTTGAAATCTTACAGCAAAGGATTTTCCCTCTGTGCTTGATGTTTATGGGGGGTGGGTCCTGGGGTTTTCTATTGTTGTTAATTGTTTATTCATCTCTGTATAAACCAAGCAGGATTTTTCAGATCATTGATTTGGTTTCTGGAATCTTCTTCCATCTGGCCCTTTGGGCAGGTAGGTTTATTGATTTTAAAGGAGCGGTACAAATGCTATATTTAACTTGCTAATCTCATTTATTTCTTGTAAATATTGGTTGAGAGGACTGGCTTTTTCAAACTAAACTTTCTTTTCCTTTCTTCTTTTTTTTAGGCTTATCAAGACAGAGTTTCTCTGTACCTTTGGAACTTGTCCTGGAACTAGCTCTTGTAGGCCAGGCTGGTTTCAAACTCACAGAGATTCACCTGCCTCTGTCTCCTGAGTGTTAGGATTAAAGGCGTATGCCACCACCTCCCAGCTCAGACTAAACTTTATAATAATCATTGGAACTACCCCATTATGAGGCCCTTTGGTAAGTTTCTGAATCAGCTGCTTCCCATTGTAAAAAGAAGTTTACCTGCTCAAGGTTGAGAGCAGCACTAATCGTTGCTGTTGTTGTTTTAAGACATACCTTGGTGTAGCCCTGGCTGACCTGGAATGCACTCTGTAGACCAGGCTGGCCTCCGACTCCTAGAGACTTCCCTCTTCCTCTGGAGTGCTGGGATGGAAGGTTTGCACCACCATGCTCTGCTCTGCTGTGGCTGCTGCGCCTGCTTTTACTGTATAAATAATTTTGGGTACCTCTCAGTAGACCAGGATGGCCTCAAACTTGCAATTCTCCTGCCTCTGCCTCAAGTAGCTGAGATTACAGTCATGTCACCATTCCCAGATATTTTTAAGTTTGTGAGCTCAAGTGTGTGTGTGTAGGGATGTGGTGAGTTGGTTTGTGTTGTTTTGAGACAGGGTTTCTCTGTGTGGCCCTGGGTGTCCTATAACCCACTCTATAGACCACGCTGGCCTCAAACTCACAGAAAGTCACCCGTCTCTACCTCCCAAGTGCTGGAATTAATGGCACGAGCCACCACTCCTGGCTATATTCCTTGGTTTTGAGATAAGGTCTCCCATGACCCAGGCTGATCCTGAACTTAGTACACAGTCAAGGATGACCTTATTTATTTATTTATTTATTTATTTATTTATTTATTTATTTATTTTGAATTTTCGAGACAGGGTTTCTCCGTAGCTTTTTGGTTCCTGTCGTGAAACTAGCTCTTGTAGACCAGGCTGGCCTCGAACTCACAGAGATCCACCTACCTCTGCCTCCCGAGTGCTGGGATTAAAGGCGTGCGCCCCCACCACCCTGGCCAAGTATGACCTTAAACTCCTGATCCTTCTGCCCTTAGAAGCACCTTACAAGTACTGGGACTGTAGGCATATGTCACCTCGCTCAGCTGTTTTCTATAACTTTAGTGTTGCCTTTTCTTTCGTCTAACGGGTATATAGTAGTTTATTTGGAACGACTTGGGTTGGGATGAAGCTCAGTTGGTATTCACAAAGCCTTGGGTAGCGTCACATGCCCACTATTGCCAAGGTGTGCAAGATGTTGGAGGTCAGAAGATAACTCTCAGGAATCAGTTTCCTACTTCCATTGAGGGCTCCAGGCATGGAACTAAGACTGAACGTGTATAGCAAGAATCAGAAGCTGATTGACTGATTAGAACGTTAGAAGTCACGGATCTCTGTGAGTTCGAGGCCAGCCTGGTCTACAAGAGCTAGTTCCAGGCCAGGAACCAAAAAGCTATGGAGAAACCCTGTCTCAAAAAATCCCCCCCCCCCAAAAAAAGAACTTTAGAAGTAATTTGTTAGCAATTTTGGTGTCTGACCCAAAAGCTCCTAACAGGCAAAACCTTTGGGCCCTACTAACAAAGCAGCCTAATGACCCAGAGACGGAAGATGGCCTCAGATCTGAAGCCTTTCCCAGGGGTTTCTTTGCTGTGGTCTGCCTACCTGATGTTTCCACCAACGTACTTGAACTTACATTGATTTATGACTTTTATTGTTTTATTAGTATAAAAACTTACTGAAACTAAACTGGCTCTAGCAATTGAGACGCAGAGGCAGGCAAATCACTGTGAGTTCCAGGCCAGCCTGGTTTACATAGGGAGTACCAGGACAGCCAGAGCTATATAGAGAGAGTCTGTCTCAAAAAACAAAACAAAACAAAACACACACATACACACACCCAAAAACTGAGACAAAATAGAAAAGCCCTTCATGAAACAGTTACCACTTTGGATCTTTGGAGCTCGGGGTATCCTGTTTTCCTGGGCCGTGTTCACTCATAATTGTTTCCAGTAAAACACTCTCATTCCCTTTGCTTAGAAAAGCCAACAGTCATTAAATCTTTACATTATGAATAAGCAGGAAACAGGTGAGTAAGTTCAAAGTCCCACTTCCTGGCTGCTCTCTCACTCATTTTTCTTGTAAGCATGTGTGTCCTAACCACCCTTACTATGCTTTTTCAGAAAGGAAAAACCCATCAGGCACTTCCTCTTCTGTACTCTCGCTGAACGTTTGGATCAACAGGAACAGCCTTGCTGTCAAACTAAAAGGAGAGAGAGAGAAACTTACTTTTAAAATGACTTTCCTTCATCCTTCAAGAGGAAGGCAACTGGACTGCTTGACCAGGTACTTCAGGGAAATGGATTTGAAGTCACTTTAGAGTCAATTATTGACATTTGGGTTTGGATTCATTGAAACCTTGTGTCTATGAAGATTTCCTGCAGTGAATGGTTTGCCCATTGGGCTGATTGCCTACAGGGAAACCTTGGAGGTGAGAGTGGGCAGTGGCTTAGGGAGAGGGGAGTGGACAGTGGGGCGGGGAAGGGGGAGTGGACAGTGGGGTGGGAAGGGGGAGTGGACAGTAGGGCGGGGAAGGGAAAGTGGACAGCGGGGGTGGGGAACAGCAGGATTGTTAACTTGGTCTGCTGGAGTTTAACTGGGATTTTCTGAGTTGGTGTTTAAAGTTTATTGAGCCCTAGAGGGTACATTTGTATTTCCTTGGAGACAAAAGAGCTTTGAAAATGAGTCTTGGCACTATGGAAAGGAATCCCAGAGCTGACAGCAAGAGGGATACTTGGTCCATCTTGTCTCCTGAGGCACAGACAAGATGCTTGAACTTAGAGAATGGAAGGAAATCCCTGTTTGTGGGCCAGTGTTTATAGGAAAGCGCTCTACAGACCCCGTTGTGTGATGCGGTGTTTCCAGCCGTTATCTCAGTTGACCTTAGGTGTAGAGGTGGAACATGTGGCAAAGATTCACCGTGGTCAGACAATAATCAGCTGCAGGACCTAGGATCTAAGCTGGTCAGCTATTCTGCTCCTAACAGCTCAGCTCGTGTCTGTAGTACTGCTCATGAGTTTTAAATGTTTGCTTTAATTGGTGTATATTCATTGTAAGCAATACCAGGACATTTTCATATAATTTTATAACGTTCTTTGAGCATTCCCCACCCCTATGCCCTCCTAACACCCCCTAACCATTTTGTCCTTCCGGGTTCCCATTAGTCCTGAGTGTGCCCCTAGACAGTTTCACTTCTGTGTGCGTGGCTTACATATGTTATTTGCATAGCGCTAAGAATACTCAGTAAGATTGTTGGAGTCCAGCAGAGATCTAAAAGCATTCTAGGCTAAAGCATGTTTTACTCGAATGGTAGACAAAGCACTGTGACCACGTCTGCTCCATCTGTTCCCATGTGTTTAATATTACAACAGTCCTAGGCTTGGGGCAGATATTATGAGCACTCATATTTCAGTAAAGAAATCATAATCCAGAGGCTGAGGGGATGCTCAGGGGGTAGGGGTACTTGTCACCAAGCCTGTTGACCAGCGTTTGATCCCTGTGATCCCTGGGAGCCACCTACTATTCCACAAGGAGAGAACTGTCTTCTACAGGTTGTCCTCTAAGCTCTACACAAATGTTGTGGTGTGCATGCGTACACACACACACACACACACACACACCAGTCAATGTAAAAAAATTACAAAGCAGCCGGGCAGTGGTGGCGCACGCCTTTAATCCCAGCACTCGGGAGGCAGAGGCAGGCGGATCTCTGTGAGTTCGAGACCAGCCTGGTCTACAAGAGCTAGTGCCAGGACAGGCTCCAAAGCTACAGAGAAACCCTGTCTCGAAAAACCAAAAAAAAAAAAATTACAAAGCAAGAAAGCATGCCCCAGAAAGATCAAGTAGCACATCTAGAAGCAGCTATCTAGCAAACTGGAAGAATGGGGGTTCAAGTTTGAAGTCTGAAATGCCAAATCTAAGCACACGCATATGCCAGTTCCATGTGCTGCCTCTCTGCTCCCAATTATATGAGTTCTTTCCCTGACGTCAGTCATTGTGGGAATGACTCCCTAGACATGGGTCAAGAGGAGTTTCAGTTCTCTGAGGAAGCCATCTAATGAGTAGCAAGAACATTTAGCTCATGCCTGCAATCTTAACAATGAGAAAGCTGAGGCCAGAGAATTAGCATACATTTAGGAGTAAACCGAGCTACACAGTGTGCACCAGACCAGTCTTGGCTATTTTGTAAGCCAAGTCTTGTTTCAAATAAGAAAATATTATTTGCCAAGGTACAACCATAACAAAAGGATCTCTTCCACATGATTCGGTTATTCTTAGGATAGCTTGGTGGGAGGCAGGATTTTCAGAGTGTGACCCAAAATCCAGATGGTCAAATTGGCTACATCCCTATTTTTTTTTTGAATTTTAAAAAAGAATATTTTTATATTTAAAGATTATTTTAATTATGTGTTTGTATGTGCGTGTGTGTGTGTGTGTGTGTGTGTGTATGGAAGCCGGTGTACATAAGTGCAAATACCCATGGAAGCAGTTGTGAGTTGCCCAACATGAGTGTTAGAAACAAAACTCAAGTCCTTTGCAAGAGCAGTATGTGTCCTTTTTTTCTTTAAAATTTATTAGCAAGGTGGTGGTGGCACACGCTTTTAATCCCAGCACTTGGGAGGCAGAGGCAGGAGGATCTCTGTGAGTTTGAGGCCAGCCTGGTCTACAGAGCAAGTCACAAAACAGGTACCAAAGGTACACAGAACTAAATAAATAATAAATAAAATTTATTTAATTTTGATATTGTATTTTAATTACATTTCTCCCCTGTAGACTCTTCATATATACCTCCATACTCTCCTTCAAATTCATAGGTTCTTATCAACTGTTATTGAATGCATATATGTATCTGTATATACATCTATATCCTCAAATGCATCCCACTGAGTCCTTACAATATTACTTGTATGCATATTTTCAGGGTTAAGCACTTGGTACAGGACAACCAATTGTGCCCTGGGGAGGGCTACACCTTCGGCTCCCCTCTTTCCTTGGTTGTCTGTAGTTCTTCGAGTGGGGTTGAGGCCGCATGGGCTTTCCCTGCTGTGCAGTTAATTAGTCATGTTTGCTCATGGTCTCCTTATTCCGCCCATGTTTGGGAGGTCATGTTGCTGAGACTTCAGGAGGTATAGATTTTTTTTTTTGAGACAGGGTTTCTTTGAGTAGCCCTAGCTGTCTTGGAACTCACTCTGTAGACCAGGATGGCCTCAGTCTTGGAGATTCCCCCTGCTTCTGCACTCCAAGTGCTAGGATTAAAGGTGTGTGCCACCCCCACCTGACCCATGGGTATAGATTCTGATGCTACTAAGAAATGCAATCTCACAGCAAAGTTCTTGATCCTCTGACTCTTATGATTTTTTCCACCCCCTCTTTCAAGATTTATTTATTTTTAAATTTATTTTTATTTCATATGCATTCATATTTTTTTCTGTGCGAAAGTGTTGGATCCCATGAAACTGGAGTGACAGGAAATTATGAGCTGCCATGTGGGTGCAGGAGATTGAACCTAGTCCTCTGGGAGAGCAGCCAGTGCTCTAAGTGCGGAGCTATCTCTCTAACCCTGATTTGTTTATTTTTATTTCAAGCATTTTGCTTGCTTGTCTTTATGTGCGCCCTGTGCATGCCTTAGGCACTATGAGGCTAGAGGAAGATGCCCTGCTGCTGGAGTTACAGATGTGGGTGCTGGGAACGGAACCCACATGTACACATGAACCTGTATGCTTCCTCCAACCAAGCCACATCTACTTCCTAGCCCTTTCAAAAAGTTCTACTTCCTGATGACATGATATATGAGCCTAGGGGGACCATTGTTATTTATTAAACCACCATAGATATGGAGGGGTGAACACACTGTCGTGACTCTTTCTGTGTGCCAGACACTGCCTTTTATCATCGACTCAGCTTGTCAGTGGTAGATCTCAATCCAAGTCCTAATCCTAGCACGAGACCAGACCTTTGCTTGTCTTCCTGTTATCCCTACCTTGTTTTCTGGCTCTTTCTCTCAAGACTCCTTCCTTATGCCACTTTCTCTGTCTCCAAATGGTCCTTTAACTTCCTGGGGACAAGCCAGTAGGTCCGGCTCCATCTTTTGATATTTCAATCTCACTTGTCCTCTTGGCTCTGATTGGCATCAATGGGAAGCACCTGTGGAGGTGGTGAAGTTCCACTTGACCATGGTCTATCTCTAGGCAAGGAGACAGACATTTGGTCAAAGCCATACTTTGAGCAAGTTTGTGTGTGTGTGTGTGTGTGTGTGTGTGTGTGTGTGTGTGTGTACACATGTAGAATCCAGAGACCCACGCCAGGTGTCTTCCTCAATTACTCTCTGCCTTTCTGCTCCTGATAGAATCTTTTGCTAAACCTGGTACCATAGGCTAGTAAAACTGGCTGGCCAGTGAGCCTGTCTCTAGCTGCTTTCTGTGCTAGGGCCAGATGTTTGCACAGTTGCTGGGGATAGAACTCAGGTTCTCACCCTTCTGCAGCAGGGACTTCCGTCACCTCTGAGCAAGTTTTACCCATTTTGTGTAGCACGGTTAATAAAAACCCAGAGACAGATATTGAGGTTCATCCTGAAGGCAGAAAAGCAAAACGGCCTGCCATTGGTTCTTACCCTCTACCTGAGTTCGAAATGGTGATCCTGCCTCCAAGAATCTCAGACTGAGAGCCTTCTCCTCCCATTTTATAATCATCTCTACTTCTCGGATTAAAGGTGTGCACCACTGGGATTAAAGGCAAGCACTGCCCAGTTTCTATGGCAAACTAGTGTGGCTACTGGGATTAAATGTGCGTGTTATTGTCTCCTTGTCTGTAAGGCTGGCCAGTGTGGATGTTTTACTCTGTGAACTTCAGGCAAGCTTTATTTATTTATATAAAAATGAAACGCCACTACAATTTTGGGCATTAAGCATTTTCTCATCTAGAAAGAAGCATGGACTTGAGAAGAAGCAACTTGAATCTTTCTATTTGATCACTTCCTTTTTTGTTTCCTTAGTTTCTTAGGATGAACACCGGCGTCACGGGAAGGAGACATCTTTGGCATTCCCATTTGGAAAAAAAAAATCTACTGAGATCTAGAAAAGTTGGAGCGCTTTGACTGAGAACAAGTAAGTACCCTACAAACACCATCTGCCTAGCTATGTATATTGATGGTATTAAATAAAAAAGCAATTCATGTTTTGTGGGATTCTCAATGACATATTCTTATGTTCCCTTGAGAATTTATTAAAAAATACGGCAAGCCTATGGGGAAAAAGGCAGATGATAAATGGGGCAAGACGTACAAAGTGACCAGACTGTACTTTAAACTCTTTGTTCTGGCCATCATCACCTCTTCAAGCATAAATCTTCCCTCAAGACTTCAGAAAACTCTACCCAATCACTTCAGAGAAATGGGGCAGACCTCAGTGGTACCCAAATGAACTGCTTTCATTTTTATACCAGTGTAGTAACCACTAGCCACTTGGGGCTATTTCACCATGAATCGAAACATTAAAATTTAATTTACTGCCGGGCGGTGGTGGCGCACGCCTTTAATCCCAGCACTCGGGAGGCAGAGGCAGGCGGATCTCTGGGAGTTCGAGGCCAGCCTGGTCTACAAGAGCTAGTTCCGGGACGAGCACCAAAGCTACAGAGAAACCCTGTCTCGAAAAACCAAAAAAAAAAATTTAATTTACTATAAAACCCGGTTGCACATGAGGGCACAGTATTGCACACCTTTAATCCCAGCACTTGGGAGGCAGAAGCAGGCTTATTTCTGTGAGTCCGAGCCAGCCTGGTCATCAGTGAGTTCCAGGACAGCCAGAGCTACATAGGGAGGCCTGTTAAAGCAGCAGCAGCAAAGAACAACATCTTTAATTACAAAATATAGAAGCATCTATCCATCTGATAGTTACAGCACAGTCAGTCATGCGTCCCAGGGTGATGTGCCTTTGAGTTGTCACTGAGACGGTGAACTACAGTTCCTGGGCACAATTTTGTCTGTGTTTAAAAGTTAGGCCCAAGATTGAGACTGTAATTTGGTGGTAGAGAGATGACTTCCCATGCATGAGCTTGTAGGTTCCATCAATCCCAGTACTGTCAACCAAACCAAACTCCAAAGTAGATTAAGACATTGCAGAGGCAGACCACACACACACACACACACACACACACACACACACACACACACACAATATGTGGCTCCTCTAGAAACTAGGAGAAATGAGGGCACTTAGACTGAAAACTGATACTTGTAGTGCTATTTTTCAGAAAACACTAAAACTTGTGAAAGATAAAACAGCTATTCCATTGCTGTGGTGACAGGAAGAACTGAGCATGTTGTCCCATTACTTTGTATGTGATGACAGACATGAATTCTCCTAACAGCTCCCCAGGTGACACAGACATGTGCTGTAATGGGTTCTCATTGGTGAAATGTTGACTTTTCAGGTTTTTGTTAGCCAGCCAACATATGTGGTTATCTTGAAATTGGGCATGGTGGAAATATAGAATCCCTTACTGGGCTCAGTAAATGCTATGAAAGGAATATTCTGTCCCCAGAGAGACTGGCTGTCACATAGCTGGCAGCATTTCAGATTCAAAAGAGAGCTGCAAAGTTTACAGATGCTCACACGTGGCTGATTTCATGCTGTTGCATTAACTTTCCCTGGGGGAACTGTGAACAAACATTTTGTCACCCCTGATGGAGCCCCAAGAAGAGACTAAAGTGACCATTCCACCTGTCTAGCTTGTTGAACCAGTAGGTCTGTTGATCTTGCTTGTCAGACCTGGGTAAGGGGTAACTACAAAGCACCCCCATCCCTTTAAGCCCTATATCAGCATGAATGACAGCTCCCTGTGTATGTAGTGATAAGAGTACCTTCCCCAGTTAACCTTCCACCCTCTATTCTATTCTATTCTATTTATTCTATTCTATTCTACTGTATTCTACTCTATTCTATTCTAGCTCCTCCCAAGTCAGAGTGAAGTTAAAGCAGGTGACTGGGAGTGAGACACGAGAGAGTAGCTGGGATCTCAGCTGAGGGTCCTAATGGTCCCCCAGCTCCTCCTAGAGGAGAATGTCGATGGGTGCGATATTGTGAGGGTCTCTGGCTCTAATTAAGATGGCTCTTGGTCTTGGAGGACAGGGCCATTCATTACTTTGAAACCCATGTTTTCACTACTGTAACTTTACTGGAGATTTTTCTTTTTTCTGTTTTTTCCCCCTTTGGAGACAGGGTCCCACTACATAGCCCTGGCTGTCCTGGAACTCACTTTGTGGCTCAGGCTGGCTTCAAAGTCACAAAGATCCACCTGCCTCTGCCTCCTGAGTCTAGGATGAAAGGTGGGTGCCACTACACCTGGCGCTCACTAGAGACTCTTGTATCAGTGAACAAAATCACCCACCTATTTTAATCACCAAAGTGAAACCGTCTTGTTCACTGACCAAAGTTAGGGCTACTGAGTTTTGCGGATCACTTCTTTTTGTTTGTTTCTTTGTTTGTTTTGTTTTGCTTTTCGAGACAGGGTTTCTCTGTGTAACTGCCCTGGTTGTCCTGTAACTCACTCTGTAGACTGGGCTAGCCTCGAATTCACAGAGATCCATCTGCCTCTGCTTCCCGAATGCCAGGATTAAAGGCGTGCGCCACCACCTCCCAACTTGCAGATTACTTCTTGAGGGCCTGACTGTCAAACATCTGGCATCTCCATAGTTAAAGGGAAAAAATATGCTGCCTTCATATGCTGGTGACAGATATGTATATTTCATGTGGATTAAAATACATACATGAACAAATATTTACCTCCATTTCTTCAGTGAACTTCATAAAGGAGAACAGTCAATCCCTCATTCAGAGGATGAACATCGTAGTTACCAAGCAAATCTCAGACGATCTGTTTGCACGAAGTGTTCTCAACTATGAAGAAGTCGTCAATGTCTGCTGTAAGAAGGTAGATCAGGACGCTGCACGAGAAATCATTCATATGATTCTGAAGAAGGGCTCAGAGGCCTGCAGCCTCTTTCTTAAGTATCTTGAGAAGTGGGACTCTACTATGTATCAGGACTTAACTGGACAAAGTAAGTATTGCTTTGCTCACCTCTGTCCCACCATAAGGACCTAAACCGTGCAGAACACCCCAGTCCCTGCCATGGAATTTCAGCTCGTCCTCCTCCTTTGTGTGACTGGCCAGGGACTTTGAATCATTCACAGCAGACATTCGACAGTGGAGTCATATAAGTAACCCCAGAGCTGGGCAAGAAGTGAGTTAAGTATAGCCTCCCTTCAAAGTACAAGTGGAATGCTGGCTGTGGTGGCATCGGCTACTATGGGAGCTCTGGGGAGAATGAGGAAGATGGAATGGGAGGTTGAAGCCAGACTGGGCTATATCAATGTGCTGTCTGAAAGAAAACATTTAACTAGAACACCACCACACGTAGCCAGCAGTCCTCAGTCACTCATTTGTCTCCTGCCGCGGTGACATGGAAAAGTCACCGTTGCTCTTTCCATTGGGACAGACATTTCATCATCATCAAGCTGGACCTCCAACTCCTCATTTTAACTATTTTAAATGAATTAATCGTGTAATTGACTAAAATTTACCCCACCCTACATTCTCAGCCCAGCCTTTCACTTTTCTTAACTAAAACCAAGGATCCTCTCATTTTCTGCTCATCTGCTGCTGTAAGATTTGATGGCAAGAAAAGGGAAAGTAAAGAAGAAGAGATGAGGGGAAGAGGGCCCGGGGAGACTGATGGGTGTTTGGAGCCTGCTGTGGTATCTTAGAACCAGGAGAGAAAGTGAAAGTCATCCCCTGCTAATTCTCGGCACCTTTGCCATTTATCCCCCCACCCCCCAGCTCTGGGCTTTGAGGATGTCTTGGTCAGAGTTTCTATTGCTGCAACAAAACACCATGACTAAAATGCAAGTTGGGGAGGAAAGGATTTATTTAACTTACACTTCAGCACTGCTGTTCATCACTGAAGGAAGTCAGGATAGGAGCTCAAGCAAGGCAGGATCCTAGAGGCAGGAGCTGATGCAGAGGCTATGGAGGGGTGCTGCTTACCGGCTTGCTCCTCATGGCTTACTCAGCCTGCTTTCTTATAGAACTCAGGACCGCCTGCACAGGCATGACACCACCCACCATGGCCTGAGCCCTCCCACATTGATCACTAATGGAGAAAAAGCCCTACAGCTGGATCTCAGGGAGGCATTGCCTCAGCTGAGGCTCCTTCCTCTCTGATGGCTCTAGCTTGTGTCAAGTTGACACAAAGCCAGCCAGTTCAGAGGCGATGCAGAATCTACTCCTCCATAACATCGTCTCTTCTCTAACAGGTATTTTTCATCAGAACACAGATGAAGACTTGGATGTCCTGGCTCAGAATTTAAAATACTTATATGACAGCCCCACCTTTCTGAACTTCTACCCCCTGGGTCAAGATATCGACATCATTTTTAATCTGAAGCGTACCTTCACGGAACCTGTCCTGTGGAGGAAGGACCATCGTCATCACCGTGTGGAGCAGCTAACCCTGGGCAGTCTTTTAGAGGCTCTCCAGAGCCCCTGCCTCATTGAAGGGGAGTCTGGAAAAGGGAAGTCCACCCTGCTACAGAGAATTGCCATGCTCTGGGCCTCTGGGGAGTGCAAAGCTCTGAACAGGTTCAAACTGGTCTTCTTTGTCCGCCTGAGCAACACAGGCCATGGACTGTTTGAAACAGTGTGTGATCAGCTCCTGACTGTACCCGACTCCATTAGCAAGTCAGGGTTCATGGCTATGCTGGTGAAACTGCAGCAGAAAGTCCTCTTTCTCCTCGATGGTTACAACGAATTCCAGGCCCAAAACTGCCAGGAAATCGAAGACCTGATAAAGCAAAACCATCGTTTCAAGAACATGGTCATTGTCACTACCACCACCGAGTGCCTGAGACATATCAGACATGTTGGCGCCTTGACTGCCGAGGTTGGGGATATGACAGAAGACAGTGCCCAGGTTCTCATCCAAGAAGTACTGATAAAGGAGCTGGCTGACGGTCTGTTATCCCAGATCCAGGTGTCCAAGTGCTTGAGAAATCTGATGAAGACCCCTCTCTTTGTGGTGATCACCTGTGCAATCCAGATGGGCAGGAAGGAATTCAAAGATTACACGCAAACCACGCTGTTCCAGACCTTCTACGACCTCCTGATAAAGAAAAACAAGCATAGACACAGAGGTGGGGCTGAGAGTGATTTTGTCAGGAGCCTAGACTGCTGTGGAGACCTGGCCCTGGAGGGCGTGTTCTCCCACAGGTTTGCCTTTGAGCCTGAGGATCTGTCCAGCATGAACGAGGATGTCCTGGTGGCCACTGGGCTCCTCTGTAAGTACACAGCTCAGAGGCTGACAGCCAAGTATAAATTCTTTCATAAATCATTCCAAGAGTACACAGCAGGACGCAGACTTAGCAGCTTGTTGATTTCCAGAGAACCGGCCGAGGTGAGCAAGGGGAATGAGTATCTGAAGAGAATGGTTTCCATCTCCGACATCACATCCCTGTACGGCAATCTGCTCCTCTACACGTGTGGGTCGTCCACAGAAGCCACCAGGGCTGTCTTGAGGCACCTTGCACTGGTGGCTGAGCATGGCAGCTTACAAGGGCTTTCTGTCACCAGGAGGCCTCTCTGGAGGCAGGAATCTCTACAGAGCATGAGAGACACCACTGAGCAAGATCATCTGAAAGCCAAGAATGTAAATTCTTTTGTGGAGTGTGGCATCAATTTATTCTCTGAGAGCATATCTAAATCAGCGCTGAGCCAAGAATTTGAAGCTTTCTTTACCGGTAAAAGTTTATTCATCGACTCAGAGAACATTCCTGATTACTTATTTGACTTCTTTGAACAATTACCTAATTGTGTAAGCGCACTGGACTTCGTGAAGCTGGTCTTCTATGGAAGGGCTACCGCTTCCCAGGACAAGGATGTCGAGAACAACCCTGGAATCCACATGGAAGGCCCCTCAGAAACCTACATTCCCAGCAGGGCTGTGTCTTTGTTCTTCAACTGGAAGCAGGAATTCAAGACTCTAGAGGTCACTCTCCGGGATATCAGCAAGTTGGATAAACAAGACATCAAACATCTGGGGAAGATATTCAGCTCCGCCACCAACCTTCGGTTGTACATCAAGAGATGTGCGGCTGTGGCTGGAAGTCTCAGCTCAGTCCTCCGGACTTGTAAGAACATCTATTCCCTCGCTGTGGAAGCCAGTCCCCTCACCATAGACGATGAGCGGCACATCACGTCTGTGACAAACCTCCAGAACCTGAGCATCCACAGCTTGCAGACTCAGGGGCTGCCAGGTATGGGTACATCCGAAGGATGTAATCAAGACTGGCTGGTCCTGTGCTAGTGCTGGATGCTGAAACTTCTGGTAACAGCTCTAATGCTTTCTTATCTTCTCGGCGCATCCCTGAACCTGACTTACCCTCTCTGTATTTCCTCTGTCCTTCATTTCAGCTGCTCTTGAGGATCTCTGTAGCTCCTGCCTCCAATTGCAATCTGGAAGTTTTCAGCTGCCAAAGATTTACGTGTTTTATGTCTCTCTCTCTCTCTCTCTCTCTCTCTCTCTCTCTCTCTCTTCTCTCTCTCTCCTCTCTCTCTCTCTCTCTCTCTCTCTCTCTCTCTCTCTCTCTCTCTCCTCTCCTCTCCTCTCCTCTCCTCTCCTCTCTTTCCTTCCTCTTCCCTACCCTCCCCTCTCCTCTCCTCTTCTGTCCTCTCCATTCCTCTCCCCTCTCCTCTCCTCTCCTCTTCTTTTCTCTCCTCTCTTCTATCCTCTCCACTCCCCTCTTCTCGCCTCCCCTCCTTTCTCTCCTCTCCCTTTCCCTTCCCTCCTTTCCTCTCCTCTTTTCACTTCCTGTTCTTTCTTCTTCTCTCCTTTCTTACCTTCTCTCGTTTCCTCCTCACCTAAGTTCCATCCACTTCTTTCCCCTTTCCTTTCTCAGTCCCTTTTTCAATACAGGGTCTCATGTAGCCCAGGCTTGCCTCACACCCACTGCAATCCTCTTGCTTCACCCCCCGCCAAGTGCTGGGATTATAGGCATGATCACCATATCTGGCTATCTTTTATCTCTCTGTTCAATTCCATTATATTTGAACAGCATGCTTCCAGCTGAGTACACCACCTATTTCTGACAAAATAACCATGTTTGTGTGACTGTCGTGAGCACTAGCTGCCTTTTGTGATAACTAAAGTCTTCTGATTGGTAGTAGGAATGACAGTGGTGGTAAACAAGGACAGCACCAGGGAGGGACACATGCCAATCTGTTTTCCTTTGGCAGGTGGTCTGACTGACAGCTTGGGTAATCTGAAGAACCTTGTGAAGCTCGTCCTGGACAACATTGGGATGAAGGAGGAAGATGCCAAAAACCTAGGTCAGATATTTGTTTCTTTAATATTTTGTTTGTTTCTTTAATTATTTATCTTTTTATTTTATATGCATTTGTGTCTTGCCTGCATGTATGTCTGTGTGAGGGTGTGAGATTTAGAGACAGTTGTGAGCTGTCATGTGGTTGCTGGGAATTGAACCTGGGTCCTCTGGAAGAGCTGTCAGTGCTCTTAACTGCTGAGTCATCTTTCCAGCCCTTCTTTAGTATTGTTATTCCTGTAGGTACGATGGTAAGAATGGTTAGTTGGAGATTATTTGGCACAAGTTGCATCTATAAAAGGCAAGATCCTTATGTGTGGGGGACATGTGCATGGCATGGTTTATGTGTGGAGGTGTGGTGGTTTGAATAGGAAGAGCCCCCAGCTGGGTACTGGTAGTGGCACATCACACACCTTTAATCCTAACACTTGGGAGGCAGAAGCGGGTGGATCTCTGTGAGTTCAAGGCCAGCCTGGTCTACAGAGTGAGTGCCAGGACAAGCACCAAAGCCACACAGAGAAACCCTGTCTCAGAAAAAAAAAAAAGACAAAAACATCCCCCATAGGCTTCTATATTTCAATGCTTAGTAACCATAGAGTAGAACTCTTTGAAAGGATAAGAAGGATCAAAAAGTATGCCTTTGTTGGAGGAGGTGTGTCACTGGGGGTGGGCTTTGAGGTTTCAAAAGCCCACGGCAGACCCAGTCTCTCTCTCTCTGCTGCCTGTGAATCAGAATGCGGAACTCTCAGCTATTTCTCCAGCACCATGTCTGCCTCTGTGCTGCCATGCTCCCTACCATAATGACAAAGGACGACTGGAAGTCTCTGAAACAGTAAGCCAGCCCCAATTAAATGCTTTCCTTTCTGAGAGTTGGCATGATCGCTTGGCGGTAGTGGCACACGCTTTCAATCCCAGCACTTGGGAGACAGGCAGGCTGATCTCTGTGAGTTCGAAGCCAGCCTGGTCTACAAAGACAGTTCCAAGACAGGCTCCAAAGCTACAGAGAAACCCTGTCTCATAGTGTCTCTTCACAGCAGTAGCACAATGACTGAGGAGCTCAGAGGATGACTGGAGTCTGTCCTCACCTTGCACCTCATTTGAGACAGGGTCTTTTTGTTGACTGTTGCTGTATTCTGTATATGTGGCTTGATGACCCAGTAGCTCCTGGAGAATCCCTTGTCTCTGCCTGCCACTCAGTGTAGGAGCACAGGGAATAAAGACACATGCTACATGCTTAGCTTTGAGTTCTGAGGATTTGAACTTAGGTCATTGTGCATGTGCTGTGTGTACTCACTGAAACATCTCCCTGGCCCCAGTAATCGGTTTTATGAACTCATGACCACCTTGCTCTCTTGGGTCATGCTCCATCTCCCAGGAATCCTTCAGCAAGATTCCATTCATACTGTACCCCATTTTTTTTTTCGAGACAGGGTTTCTCTGTGGCTTTGGAGCCTGTCCTGGAACTAGCTCTGTAGACCAGGCTGGTCTCGAACTCACAGAGATCCGCCTGCCACTGTACCCCATTTATGTGTGACCTTTTTTTGGAGAGAAAACCATCAAGTGTTTAATTCCCCTTGATGATGTAAGAATTTGGAGTTGTTTCATTAGCAAAGCTTTAAAAGAGAAATGAGATGCAGGAAGGAAGGAACCCAGGAACAAAAGTGGAACTCACAGCTTGACACAGAGCCCAGGGCCTCGAAAATGGGAGGGCTGAGTGGAAGTCACTTTTCTTCAATGTCTCTGCTCTCCTTTCTCTTTCTTCATATTTTCTCACCTTCTCTCTTTTGTTCTCTCTCTTCCCTCCTGGGCCCTGCATAAAATGTTTCTCTTTTTGTTCAGCCTTGTCCTTCCTTTCACTTCGTGCCCAAATATAACTCTGTACAATAACTAAAATGTGGATGACCTCTTTTTCCTTATATAATAATCCAATTGATTTAGAATTCAGCAAGCACACTTTGCATACCTATGAGCTCCACAGACTATCAAAGGACCTCAGCACATCTGCTTCAGTACATCCACTTCACAGAAAGTCACCTGTTCCTAGAACGGCTTGCTGATTCGCCCAGGATCTCTGGAGTGCTCCTCAGGACACTGTGCTTGCTTTATTAAAGAATCCAAATGCAAAGCCAGGCAGTGGTGGCGCACACCTTTAATCCTAGCACTTGGAAGGCAGAAGCAGGTGGATCTCTGTAAGTTCGAGGCCACTCTGGCCTACAGAGTGAGTTTCAGGACAGGCTCCAAAGTCACAGAGAAACCCTACTGTAGAAGACTGCTTATTTGTTCCCTTATGCTCAGCCCCAAAATAACCACACAGAAACTGTATTAATTAAATCACTGCTTGGCCTATTAGTTCTAGCTTCTTATTGGCTAGCTCTTATATCTTTCTTTAACCCATTTTTTTATTATTTTATATTTACCATGAGGCTGGTAGTCTACTGGCAAAGTTCCAGAGCGTCTGTCTCTGCAGTGGCTACGTGTTGTCTCCAAACTCTGTCTCCCTTCTCTCAGCATTCAGTTTAGTTTTCCCAACCTAGCTCTATTCTTTTGTCCTATCACAGGCCAAGACAGTTTTTTTATTAACCAATGATATTCACAGCATATAGAGGGGAATCCCACATCACCTTTCTTTTTCTGTTTAAATAAAAGGAAGATTTTAGCTTTAACACAGAAAAATTACTTATAACAAAACAGGTATCTAACAAGAATTATAGTTACAAAATTTATAACTAATTTATTTTTATCATATTTAAGGAAAACTATAATCATAACTATCTAATCTTCAACTCCTTCAAATACTCCATAAGGATATAATATTACCTAAGTAAACGCGAAGTGCACTGTAAGCAACTTACAAAACTCTAGAAATGACAGAGACATCTCACTGGACAGTCACCCAAAGTTCTTCTGTAACATTGGGGCATCTAATCTTCAGCCCACAGGCCTATAGTATCCAGCAGACTTTTCCGTGAAGCAGGAAATTTGAAGATCTGTTCTGCTTTGTAATGGCAAAGTCCATCAGCTTTCTTTTGTGTCTTGCAGAATGTCTCACAGATTCTTTCATGAGTCAGGAACCCCAAAAGACCATCTCACCTTTAGGCAAGTTCAGCAGTCCTCTCTCTGCAGGTTCTTTGTGTCCAGTTTATGCAACAGCCCAGGCAAGAGCAGTTTCTTGCCCAAATGGCTAACAAACTCCATGAGAAGCCTCTTCGATGCCTATCTTCCTCTTGAAGTAATTGGTGCTGCCAGGAGCAGATGTGTCTCATTGTCTTGAAAAGTCCTAAGTTTTTAAACATTTTAAATGCCATATTATGAAGGTCTCTGAAATATTTGAAGAATACCTATCTAACTGAAATATATCCCTATCTATCTATCTATCTATCTATCTATCTATCTATCTATCTATCTATCTCTATCTATCTATCTATCTATCTATCTATCTATCTATCTATCTATCTTATCTATGTATCTATCTATCTCTATATATACCTATCATGACTACAAACTTGACTATTATAGATGACTATTGACCTATATTTCTTAATTATACATTGCATTTTTAAATTAGCTGCACAAACACAATACCTTAATCAAGAGCAGAAATATATATATATATAACAAAATTGATCTTAAATTTGTATCAACAAACCAAGAACCATACCAATGCAAATCTCTATATCATATCCCCCTTTAAATGTAAACAAATGTTTATAAACAATCATTTAGGGAATTTAGGCATAATTCTTTCCAAACTGCTTCATACATTTTGTTGGGCAAAGTAATTTTGGGGGGTGTTCACAGTGACCTTTTGAGGGGTCTTGATCCATCAAACCACATTAATCTGGAAGGATTCCACAGTTTTTCATCCTCAGGAAAGAAAAGAAGAACCTCTTTTCCAAAGCAACATATCTTTTCTAATTTTTTTTTGGCTTTTTTTTTTTTTTTTTTTTTTTTTTTTTTTTTTTTTTTGGTTTTTTGAGACAGGGTTTCTCTGTAGCTTTTGGTTCCTGTCCTGGAACTAGCTCTTGTAGACCAGGCTGGCCTCGAACTCACAGAGATCCGCCTGCCTCTGCCTCCCGAGTGCTGGGATTAAAGGCGTGCGCCACCACCGCCCGGCTTGGCTTTTTTTTCAAGACAGGGTTTCACTGTAGTTTTAGAGCCTGCCCTGGAACTAGCTATTGTAGACAAGGCTGGCCTTGAACTCACGGAGAACTGCCTGCCTCTGCCTCCCAAGTGCTGGGATTAAAGTTGTGTGTCACCACTGTCTGGCTTAAAACAACATATCCTTAAACCCAAATTTTGGAATCAAGATACCTTCAAAATATATAGGTTGGTTTAGCTTAGCAGCCCATACAATGAAATGCCTCCTCTGTACTTAGCTCCTTCATAGTCAAAAAATTCATAGAAAACACAATAATATACATAATCCAGGCTCTCTGTGTATATTCCATCTTTATATGGCTTATTTTTCTTTTTTTCTTTTAATCTATGACTGTCTGTATTGTGTCTCTTTAAAGACTTTACCATTTTTTTAAAAAAAATTTACTTCTTTGATATCTGTCTATGTTCTTTTTCTTCTCTCTCCTAAGCCTATGTATGTTTATCTAAACTGTAACCCATTTAGAGGCTTTTTCCATCTGAATTTGTCTTTATTGTGTATCTGTAATCCTTTTCTGACCCTTTCCCAACCCTAACTTTAAGGAAATTCTCTATTGGCAAGATATATCTGATAACATAAAAAGTATTTGTTAGTTTTATAGGTTACTTCAGATTAAAAGGCCATGATGCTTAATGAACTATCATCTCTTCTAATTAGGAGGTGTCTCTTGTTCAAATTGAATCTTTATCAATTTTGATGGTATCAATACCTTTTCTTCTGTGGAAACAAAAGCAAAACCTCTTCCTCAATGTAACATATGTCCTGGTTTCCATTCTGAGGTCAGTACATCTTTAATGTATATTGGCTGATTTAATTCTATAATTTTTTCTACTATCCACTGTCTCTCCACAGCTGTTGTTCCTTTCTCATTAGCATTTAGAAAATTCAGAGTTAGTAAAGCATTATGCAATCTATTACTGGGGGTATTTATCATCTCTTCCTGTTTAATTAATATATCCTTTAGAGTTTAATTTGATCTTTCTATAACTGCCTGCCCTATAAGATTTTGTGGTATACCTGAAATATGCCTTATATTTTAATAACCAAAAAGCTGTTTTATGTTCTTAGAGACATACTGGAGCATTGTCTGTCTTTATTTGTACAGGTATAACCATGATGGCCATAACTTCTAGCAAGTGTATGATTCCCCAATCAGCCTTTTCCAAATTCAAGGCAGTTTCCCATTAAAAACCTGAATAGGTATCAATGATGTTATTTACATATTTCAGTTTTCCAAATTCTACAAAATGGAACATATCCATCTGTCATATTTCATTCCTTTGAGTACCCTTTGGGTTACTTCTTGCAGATTGTAGTGCTTAGTTGTGGAAAGAACAAGTAGGACATTTCTTCATAATTTCCTCAGTTTGTTGCCACAGGATGAAAAGTCTTTTTAAATCTTTGCTATTGACATGATATTTTTTTTTGCCTTTTTTTTTTTGGTTTTTTGAGACAGGGTTTCTCTGTGGCTTTGGAGCCTGTCCTGGAACTAGCTCTGTAGACCAGGCTGGTCTCGAACTCACAGAGATCCGCCTACCTCTGCCTCCCGAGTGCTGGGATTAAAGGCATGCGCCACCATCGCCCGGCTTGACATGATATTTTTATGAAATTCTGAGGCCTCCAGCACATTTTCAATCAATAATTGATTGATTTCTGCATTACCTTGTGCTAGAGAACCTGGCAGACCCATATGGAATCAGATGTGTGTTATGAATATGGAATAATGCCTATTCCTGATTATATCTTATATCTGAATAAATAATAAAGTAAATTCTGTATCATCTGGCATAAACCCAGCAGTTTCAATATGCAAAACAACTCTTTCTGCATATTTCAAATTGGTAACTGTGGAGAGGTTCTTTAAAATCCCTTAGTACCATGAAAATAGCATAATCCAGAAGGGAGGGACATTCTGGACAAATTATTCTTAGAAAAAAACATTGTTTCTAGGAAAGCCCTGTCTACAGTCCCTTTTAAGTTGACCTTGCTTGCCAGAATTATAACATTTGATGTTTCAATTTTTCTTCAAACCTCTGGAAATCACCTCTCCTATCCATTCATCACCATGGTATGAGAGTCAACGTTAACTGTATCTTAAAATCCATTCCTCCAAAAGTGCTAACCTTGCCTTCAATGGCCTAATTATCCATTTAAATAGAGAATTCCCCCTTTCAAAAGCCAGAGATTTAATTATTATTCTGACTTCTGAATTTGGTGTCATTCTGTTTACTGCTGATGTCAATCTTTGTGAGAAATCCGTGAAGGTTTCTTTTGGGCCTCGTATGACTTCAGTAAATGATTCCGTCTTCTTCCCTACTTCTTCAGGTCTGTCCCTAGCATTCAAAGCTGCTGCATGACATAAAGCCAGGATGTGACCATTATGTACAGATTTCCTTTCTATCATAGCATAATTTCCTTTTCTAAGAATTTGATTGAGAGATTTCCCTACCTCTAGTTGTTCAGTACCTCTTCTCTGAACTCCATTGTAATTGTGGACCAGGCTCTAAAACACCTTTAACCAATTCTATCTGGTTTCTAGGGATAATTCTTATTGCAAACTGACCATGAGTTTAACATTTGCCTCACAAAAGGTGAATGAGATTATTGCTTCTTTGAATCTCCTTAAATCTAATATTGACACAGGAGTCCATTCAGCTCTTACTCAATCAAGTGGCAATTCCTGTATGGTTACTGCATATATTAAGACTGGTTGTTTGAAAACCTTTGGCTAGGGGGCTGGAGAGATGGCTCAGTGGTTAAGAGCACTGACTGCTCTTCCAGAGGACCCCTGTTCAATTCCTAGCACCAAGATGGCAGCTCACAACTGTCTAAAGATCCAGTTGCAGGGGATCTGACACCTTCACATCAATGTACATAAAATAAAAAGTTAAATAAACCTTTAAAAAAAGACCAATTAGAATTTTAGCTACAACCTTAAAAAAAAAAAAAGAAAGAAAACCTTAGGCTGTTCCTCTATAGATACTATAAAAATAGTCTTATAAAGCAATACTGAAATTGGTTCTCCATTAAATTCCTCCATTAAATTTGAATATCTCTGTGATCTATTTTATTAAGTTTTTCTAAGCCCCTGTATCTTAGCATTCAGAGTAACCAACTTTTTTAGTAATATGACAGAAGTGATAAAGCTGATGTTTACAATTAACATTACATAAATTCCATCTAAATTAGATATCGTCCTATTAAATTGTCCCATTTTCAAACTGTCTAGCATATTATCATTCAGGGACCCAAATCCCTCTATTGTAATGTTTTTTTTCTCATTTTTAATGTGGGGGAAAAAACTCTCTTTTAACTAATTCTTCTAAGAATTCCCAATTGTCTTACCAAATCTACTGATGATGTTGATGAAGATGTGGGGCTGATTGCTTCTGCGTAGAACAGTGAAAGCCTGACTGGATTCCAAGGCAGCTGCCTAGTTTGGCAGCAGCAAGAGAAGGAAGTTCAGGGAAAGCCTGCAACCTATGGTGGAGAGAGAGAGATTGTTCAGAAAAAGCACACGTGGTGGTTGCGGGGTGGGGAGGTGGAGGGGTAGGGAGGCTGCCGAGGTCCCTGAAGGCAGAACCAGTCAGTCGAGGGAGGTGAGTGCTGTGGCTTTTGGAATCCAGGTGCTTCTGCAGTTTGGGTGGCAGCTGGAGACTTTCAGAGAGGCTACAACAGGAAAATGCCAAACCTACTCACAGACTTGAGGAGAAGAAAAAAAAAACCTAGCTGGATGGAACTGGAGCCCCATGTGGAGCTCTGGCCTGTGCTGGTGGCTAGAAAGTCACAGGCAAACAGCTTTTTCATGAATTTGTATCCCAAATGTTGGGTACCAGCTATAGCTCAGATAATAAAAGTTCAGAGATAAATATTGGGGTTTAACCTGAATATCAGAAAAGCAAAGCAGCCAAGTCACTAGAGAGCTCTTACCTAAGTGAAATCTTCAGACTAAAAAAGAATGAGTTCCTGTCTCATTCTGCCTTATATTTCTCCCTAGTGCTAGAATTAAAAGCATGAACCACCACCACCTGGCCTCTATGGCTAACTAGCGTGGCTTCTGGTATTAAAAGTGTGTGCCACCACTGCCTGGCCTATATGGCTGAGAAGTGTGGCTGCTTTGTACTGATCTTCAGGCAAGCTTTATTTATTAAAACACAAATAATATGCCACTATACTACTGATTGAATCACATACATTGTAGTGATATTTTGTTTATGTTCTTACAAATAAAAGCTTGCCCAAAGGTCAGAGTGCAGAGCTTAGGCACTAGAGGCCAGGGAGTGCTGGCACATACCTTTAATTCCAGAACTAAGGAGACAGAGGCAGACGGATCTCTGTTAGTTCAAGGCTAACTGGGCTATACAAGATTGAATCTCTAAAAGAGAAACAGAATTCACACAAAGGTTATCCTTACGCTTGGGATCCCATGCCTTTAATTCCAGCACTAGGGAGGTGGAGACGGGAGTGACAGGGTGGAGAAAGGACTGTTAGACAGGAGACAGGAACACAGGGTAGTCTGAGGTTTGGTGTGGACAGAGGCAGCTGGAGGTTTGGAGGAGACAGATACAGTCTGGTGATGCAGTCTGAGGACACGATCGCCCCTTCAGTCTGAGCACTGGAAGAGGTAAAAGGTCTCTCTAGTGCCTGACACTCTGCTTCTCTGATCTTCAGCATTAACCCCTATATCTGACTCTGGGTTTTTAGTATTAAAAACAACTATAATTCATGCTTCAATACATTATCTCCCCTAAGCTCCTAACCATGGGGATTGAGAAAACCTTGGTCTGAGGGATGCACCTCAATGGTAGAGCATTTGCCTGGCATGCACAGGGCCTGGGTAAAAACTCCAATACCAAAGAAAAAGTGGAGAGGGAGACAGCTAGGATCCAAAAGTCACCATGTATTTCTTTCATGTGGACCATTGACTCAGGATATGTATTGATGATTTAAGTTCCATCTAATCAATCCTGAAAGCCACATCAATGCCAGGCCTAAGAATGAAGGGCACTCTAGACCGCCTTTAGCTGTTCTGTGGGTAGAAGCGTCCACTGACCCTGGCTGAACATACTGCTCCGGGTGTAGTGTTCACTGGAGGGAGTCAGTCTGTCCCGTGTCACAGTCCAGGGCCAGGCAGTGGCATTAGCCCTCCACGTGGCTATAGCACCCGCTGCCCCTCTGAACTCAGCCTCTTGAGGGAAGTAAAGACCAGGAAGAAAGAGCATGTCTGCTATCTAGCAGTGGGGCAGCCTCGGCAGGAAGCTCCTGAGCCAGCCGGGCTAAATAGCAAGACTCTCCCTATGTAGAAAACAAAGATATGCATACATATTTTTTAAAAGAACATGAAACTGAGGGCCCGAGAGGTGGCTCAGAGGTTAAGATCACCGGCTGCTCTTCCAGAGGTCCTGAGTTTAGTTCCCAGCACCCACGTGGTGGCTCACTACCACCTGTAATGAGATCCGATGTGCAGGCAGAACAGTGGACACATAGTAAATAAAGAAATCTTTAAGAAAGAAAAAGAAGACGAAACTGTTTCTTCCTAGTTGTCATCCTTCTGGTCCACGAATCTGGGTTTAACCAGATAAACGTGGTCTGCTCATATATTTCTTTCCCCTTTTCTCGTAGCCAAAGGCCTGGGAAACCTGAAGAAGATGAGCTTATTTCATCTGACTCATTTGTCTGATATCGGGGAGGGGATGGATTCCATAATTGAGTCTCTGTCGGGAGAACCCTGTGACCTGCAAGAGATGAAGTTGGTGGCCTGCTGTCTGACGGCGAATTCTGTGAAAACCCTAGGTAATCAGGGGAACCCTTGCGTCCCTCAGTGGACGCACAGCAGAACATGGACGCTTTGTCCAACTCAGAATTAAAATTATCAATGGCAATAAGAGAGGACTGCAGAATATTTGAAGATATTTTAACCTTAAGAAAAAGTTATAAGTAAATTTTTTTTTAAATTCCCCATCTAAAAACATCTCTCACCCCAATTTCCACCATTTTGTCATAGTGCTTTAGTGTCGTGATAATAGTGTATCATCATATATAATGATGGGGAAAGAGGATTGCCTCCATGTTAGAGGCTTCCTAGTCTTCCCTTTGCTCTGTTAAGATGGACTTAGAGTACAGTGATACACCCTTACTTCAGTCTTTTGAGTTCCCAAATATCATGCATACCAATTACAGAGAAAACTTTGCATAGTTTTCAATAAACTCTTCAATTCAGACATGTCTTAAAATTGAGAGTTTGGGGCTGCAGACATGGATCAGCAGTTAAGATCACTGACTGTTCTTCCAAAAGACTTGGGTTCCATTCCTGGCACGCACACGGCAGCTTACTGCCATCTGTATTAGGTCTCGGGGATTCAGTACCCTCTTCTGGCACACACGTGGCACCCAGCCATGCATGCAGGCAGGACACCCATACAGGAAGTCATTTTTAAAGATTTAGTTTAGTTTTTTTTTTTTTTGATTTTCAAGACAGGGTTTCTCTGTAGCTTTTTGGTTCCTGTCCTGGAACTAGCTCTTCTAGACCAGGCTGGCCTTGAACTCACAGAGATCCGCCTGCCTCTGCCTCCCGAGTGCTGGGATTAAAGGCGTGCGCCACCACTGCCTGGCTTAAAGATTTAGCTTTTGAAAATCGATTTAATATTATTTATCTGTCTCACTATATATCTCTGGTTAGCCTGGAACTTGCTGTGTAGATCAGTCTTGCCTCGTGAATGCTGGGTGAAAGGTGTGTCCCTCTGGAAGTCATCCTATGGGGGCTAGAGATGACTTGGAGGCCAGGAGAGTTTGCGGCTCTTCCATCAGACCTGAGTGGTTCTCAGCACCCACTTTTGGCAACTCACACCGGTCTGAAACTCCAGTTTCAAGGGATTTGGTGCCACCTTCTGGCCTCTGTGGCAACTGCACCCCTTTGCATATCCCTTCACATAGAAACAAACACACACACACTTACGAATAAAATCAAAAAATAAGAGTATAATAGTGCTGGGAATCTCTAAAGACTGCCATGTTTACACTGATATAAACTTACAGCTGAAGAAGCCAATGGTTGGAAAATCTAGACTGATACTGGGAACATGTCTCCACTTTCACCAATAAACTATAAGGGAGAAGAGAAAATATAAATATTGATCAAAACGTCACCTGCTTTTTAAATAGAAATTGACCTTTAATTTGTTGTAATAAAACCTTTTTTGCTGTGATACAAAGTACCGTTTTAGTAATGGTATCTTGTTCTTCAGATCCCTAGTGCCTACCACTACCTGTCACAGCCCACCAGGGCCTGTGACCTAGGAGACCCCGACCCTAAAGCTGTGTGAGAAACCAATAAAGAACCATTGAGTTGTTTGAGAGGGAGAACAGCTGAAGGCTGAAACTTGTGCCCCTTTAAAAGCCACGTGAGACAGTTTATCCCTTTAAGAATATGTGAGAAGTGTCCAGGTGTGGTAACGAACACCTTCAGTCCCAGCACTCAGATGCCAGAGGCAGGGGGATTTCTGTAAGTTTGAGAGTTTGAGGCCATTCCAGGCTACCTAGTGAGACCCTATCTTAAACAAACAAAAAAAAAACCCAAACAAACCGAGTTCAATAAAGAATAAACTACAAAGTAATGTCTAGAATTACTAACTCTATATTCCATGCAACTTTAGGCATCATGTGATGTGGATTTAATAATCCGAACATAGGGTTAGGAGACACCTGTGCATTCAGTCAAAGCCATAGGAACCGAGGGGTCCACCCATCCTACTTCCTTTGAGAAATAATCAAGTCAAATAACAGTGCGTAAGCCATCAGCAAAAACAACAAGGACACAGAATCCTAAAGATATTGGAAAATGCATATTTGGTTACTTGGAAATGTTATCTTTTTTCTTCCAGCACAGAATCTTCACAATTTGGTCAAACTGAACGTTCTCGATATATCAGAAAACTATCTGGGAAAGGATGGAAAAGAAGCTGTACAGGAACTGAGTAAGAACGGCAGCTTGCCAGCAATGTGCTCTTGACTATGCGTGCTGGGTGGTCAGAAAGAACAGCCTGCAGCTGGGCCTTGGGACCCACAAGCACCCTGCTAACTCATCTTCCTGAGGGAAAATGTTTTCTTAACTGCTTTCTCTAATGCTGTCTTAAACTGCCATTGAGGAACATGGCCCCACGTCTTTTTTTTTTAAAAGCTTTACTTAATTTGGGGGCTGGAGAGGTTGCTCAGTGGTTAGGAACACTTCGATGCTATGCAAAGAGCCTGAGTTTGGTTCCCAGCATCTAAATGATGGCTCACAAACATTTGTAACTCTAGTTCCAGGGAATCTGATGCCGCCTTCTGAGTTATGTGGGTACCAGGTACAGATGAGCGCACACATGTAAGTGCAGGTGAAACACTCATATACAAAAAAACTGAAAAACATTGTGTGTGTGTGTGTGTGTGTGTGTGTGTGTGTGTGTGTGTGTGTGAAGGGTGTATGCACACATGAGTGTAGGTGCCTGCAGAGGCCAGAAGAGAGCGTTTCATCTCCTAGATGCTGGAGTTACAGGTATTATGAGTCATTTGTCCTGGGCTCTGGAATGGAATTCAGTTCTCCTACAAGAGTAGTGCATTTTTTTTTTTTTTTTTTGGTTTTTTGAGACAGGGTTTCTCTGTAGCTTTGGAACCTGTCCTGGAACTAGCTCTTGTAGACCAGGCTGGCCTTGAACTCACAGAGAGCCACCTGCCTCTGCCGGGATTAAAAGTGTGTGCCACTACCACCTGGCGAGTAGGGCATGCTCTTAACCGTTGGATCATTTCTCCAAGCCCAAGCTTCTGTCTCCTGGGTCATCAGTTTCAATATCTTCATTGTACCTGAGGCTCTTCCGGTTTGCCAACAACAAGGAAGCTAGTGTTTGATGCTGACGATAAATTTGCTTAAGGATTTAGTGATATGGCTTTTTGTACCCCCAGGCTCATAAGACTGGTTTGTATGCATATTGTGTCAACTGAGTCATCCAAGGACTGCAATATTCTTATGCTGTCTGGATGTAGCAAAGGACTGTGCATGAGTTCTCAGATGAGCAAAACATTTGGAGTTTTGTGTTGAGAGAGGGGGTTTTACTCTGCAGCCTGCAACTTGTTAAGTAGACAGGGTGTCCTTGAAATCACAGAGATCCATCTGCCTCTGTTTCTTTTTTTTTTAATTTTTGGTTTTTCAAGACAGGGTTTCTCTATGTTGCTTTTGGAGCCTGTTCTGGAACTAGCTCCTGTAGACCAGGCTGGCCTTGAACCCACAGAGATCTGCCTACTTCTGCCTCCAGAGTGCTGGGGGGTTTAAAGGTGTGTGCCACCACTGCCTGGCTTGCCTCTGCCTCTTGAATGCTGGTACCAACAGGATTTTTATTCTGATAATGTTGTTACAGAAAAATGAGGCAGGGAAACCACCATGCTCAGTCAGTGGAGGATCAGGAAAGGCTGATCATGACAGACTTCTCTTCATGACTCTGAGCAACTAACTGAACGAGTTCACAGTACACAGAGGCTTTTTAGGGTGGGCTTAAGTTTCTATCAAGGCCACATGGCAAAGGTAAAAACGACATTCACTAGGAATGGTGGTGTGTGCTTTTGACCCCAGCACTTGAATAAGCAAGCAGATCTCTGTGAGCTTGAGGCCAGCCTGGTCTACAGAGTGAGTCCCAAGCCCGTCAAGGATATGTCTCAAAAGAGAGAGGTGTATATGGAGGATAAGGGCATTTTTCTTTTTATAAAACAAGACAACTGCAAGCAGCTGCTTTACCAGATACCTAAATAACCGTATCTCCCCGGTGGTCTTTGCGGTTATGTTTCCTTTCTTTGGGCACAGTAAGATGTTTGAGGTGCCACAGTGGCACATGGTTATGACAAAGGGATATATATCTGGAATTCACTTCAGAAAAACACACGAGTCTGGTCGGGATTAAGCAGTCTACCCTATGATTTGTTGTTTTTGAAGGTTGCATTATTAGTAATAGTTTTGTGATTACTACAGTGTTTATATATTGGAATATTTTCTATAAAAATAATCAAGAAAATGTAGATTCGTAGTAAAGATCAAGGAGCCTACAGGGTCACCAGATTTAAAGATCATTCCTTCATCCTCATCCTGTGCAGATTTTAAGTTGATGTCATTCCCGAATCATTCTGTTTCTAGTTGGCAGGCTCAGCATTCTGGAACAGCTAACCACACTGATGCTGCCGTGGTGTAAGGATGTGCTCATCACCCTGCCCAGCCTGCTGAAGCAGCTGGAGGTGGTCCCAGGGCTCCTCAAGCTTGGACTGAAAAACTGGAGACTCGGGGATGCAGAGGTCAGAAGTATAGGTAGGTCTGTGCAAACAGAGTCAAGAGAGCAAAGACTGGAGACGCGGGGATGCAGAGGTCAGAAGTATAGGTAGGTCTGTGCAAACAGAGACGCGGGGATGCAGAGGTCAGAAGTATAGGTAGGTCCGTGCAAACAGAGACGTGGGGATGCAGAGGTCAGAAGTATAGGTAGGTCCGTGCAAACAGAACCAAGAGAACAAAGACTGGAGACTCGGGGATGCAGAGGTCAGAAGTATAGGTAGGTCCATCCGAACAGGGCCAAGAGAGCAAAGACTGACTTTAAACAGAGCTCTCCCTCCTCTTTGAGACAGGGTTTCTCTGTGGAGCCCTGGCTGTCCTGGAACTCACTCTGTAGACTAGACTGGCCTTGAGCTCAGAGATCCTCCTGCCTGTGCCTCCCAAGTGCTGGGATTAAAGACAAGCACCACCACCACCCAGCTTCCTCTTTCTTATTTATTAGGATCTTATTTCTATTGAATATTAATCTCTGAAAAATTTTATTTTGAAGGTTTTCCCCCTTCTTGTTTTCCCGTGTTGTCTCCTGCTATTGTTTGAATGTGTCTCCTGAAACCACACGCATAAAACAAGATCCATGGCACAGCGCTGGGAGATGGGAACTCACATGTGGTCAGCTCATGGCCCACCCTCCGGGATGAGAAATGCAAGTGTAGATGGGATTGAGACTGGGAGACTGAGCTCGTGCTTACTTTTCTTCACCCCTCATCCTTCCGCCACAGGGAGAGACAGGAGAAGGCCTTGCTACGTGTTAGTCCCTCAGCCTTGGCCATGAGTCAATACATGTCTGTTTGTTGTGAAGTTTACCAGCCTGAGATATTCTACCACCGTGACACAAAACAGTAATAACACCCCTTTCCATGGGTGGTCCCTTTTCTGTGGATGTTGAGTTGAAACTCAGTCTTCTTTGTTGGCGTCTGCTCTCAGATGGCTCTTCTCATATTGTAGAGTGAGGTACAAGCTGAGAAGACTCTTTGTGTCTAAGGGAGAAGATGACTTAAAAAAATTATTCTATGCGTATGACTGCTTGCATATGTATATGTGAACCATGCATGGAGCCAGAAGAGGGGGTTGGATCCCCTGGTATTGAACTTATGGGTGGTGTGGGAGTTGGGAACCAAATCCTGGTCCTCTGCAGAAGCAGTAAGTGCCCTTAACTCCATTCTAACCCTCCAGCCCTGGAGATGACTTTTGATTGTTTGGCTTCGCTATAGGGGGCAGGAAACCAGACACGCAAGTGGCTTTGGAGGCAACTGAGAACCTTCCAGTCTTCCTCCTAGAGCACACAAGGCCAATTACTAGTGTCCTGGGACGGGGGAGGAGCAATGCCTGCTGCTTCTGTGTATGGGGGTCTCAGGTCCCCTCTCACAGCACCCTACCTGTCATCTTATTAGTGGGTGACTTCACACTATGTTGTAAGCTCAAAGCGCAAGGACTATGCCCTGTGTATGGTACACGGCAGATAAATGCTTGTTGAATACATGGCTAGTGCCATCATGTATTATTTAGGGCCTATTTTCGGGTCCAGGTTCCAGGTTCCAGCCTAGCATAGTGGGGAAATGAGAAGCAGGAATTGAGGAAGCTGCCACATTGCATCCACCATTGGTGACAGAGAACAGGAACCAATGCATGCATTGGGCTGTTCAGTTTTCTTCCACCAGTCAGGGAATGGTGGCACCAACAGTGGGCAGGCTCACCGCCTCAATGAATGCAATCAAGAGAACCCCCACAGGTATGCCAAGAGGCCCATCCTGCAGGTGATTCTTGATTTGAGCAAGCTGACAGTTAACTAACGCCAGGCGACCTGACACGGGCTCAGGAGAACTGAAGGGCGATGTTAGAGATGTCTGCGGAAGGCACGTGAAGTTTGGCCATTTGCAGTCTCCTAAGCCTACAGATGGCCAAGCTCCAAATGCCCAGATTTTCTTCCTGTTGGATCTAGTTTGATCCCGATCCAGTCACCAGAAAACATGTCCTTAGACCGTGGAGACTACTGCTTGTTTTTCCTTCCTGTGTTTGCACACACTCTGATAATCACCCAGGAAACTCAGCTAAGATCCTCAAACTGAAGCAGAGAGCCGCAGAAACAGCTTGACTTTTCTACATCCCTATGGGTAGTGGAAAGAAGTCACTCCCTGGGGAGAAAGCCCACAACCTGGAAAAAACAAAAAACATTTTGAGTTCCTGCTATGCTGGGAATCAAATGGGGTGTGAAAAATAGGAAGAAGGGTTTTGACGGCCTGGAGAGAGAAACACTCTTAGAAAGGGAGGCGAGGGCCAGTGTGCCTGGTGAGCTGGGCACAGACTAAAGATCAGCCATGGCTGGACCATGGCTGACTGGAGCCTGAAGCTGACTTCCTTCCCATCCTGTAACACACAAATGCGCAGTCCAAGCAGATGGGGCAGCTGCACCCTGCACAGTCTTTCCCAGACAGCTGTTATTTTGACTTCATTCCTTATTTTTTTTAAATATTTATTTATTTATTATGTATACAATATTCTGTCTGTGTGTATGTCTGCAGGCCAGAAGAGGGCACCAGACCTCATTCCAGATGGTTGTGAGCCACCATTGCCGGGAATTGAACTCAGGACCTTTGGAAGAGCAGGCAATGCTCTTAACCACTGAGCCATCTCTCTAGCCCCCTTCATTCCTTATTTTTAACTTCATGGTCATAGCTGTTGTCATGTGGGCATGTCGAGCCTCGTGGGAGGAGACAAACAAGTGAGAGCCGATGGCTACTTCTTTTTCAAAGTGACCTGGAAGTGACACACCTCATTTCTGCTTCTGTTTCCTTGGTAGAAATTTAGATACATTTAACAAGAGGTGTGGGATTAGCAGTTTGTCGTCTAAGGAGGTTAAAGTGTAGAAAATGGGGTGGAAGGATGGTCTCAGTAGACAGTAGCACAGATCTGAGAGAAGGCAGATGCCTGGGAGCCATCTCCTCACCTGGGTTTCCTCACTTCCTCCTCTTCTCTCTCCATTACGGCTAGGTAATGATACTTTTACTTCGGGCATTAGTAATAAAGAACCTAGGGAACTTTCTAGACTAAAACTTGCAAAGGGGATAAAAGTCCTGGGTGACACTGACTGGAAGACACTCGGAAGTAAGCACTGGGTGCTGAGTCACGTGCTTTCCCTTAGCAAACTACAGAGGCCGCACAATGATACCTGCCAATTAATTCACAGACCTCCGTGCTGGGGAGCTGGTCTGCAGGCATCCTGGCAGTGGCTATAATCGCTCAGTGTGTACCTGGGTGAGCCTCAATCTATACAGGCGAGTTACACAAGGCATTATTCCTAATCTGCTGGCCTGATCACTGATGGCAACAGCTTTTCTTGTTTGTTTGCTAGCCTTTGCCATGGCTTGACTTGGGTTTTTTGTTTTTTTTGAGACAGGGGTTAGCACTATGTAGCCCAGGCTGACCCAAACTTGCAGTCCTCTGCTTCAGGCTCCCTGAGTTCTGGAATCACAGACTTGTGACAAGCAGGGCTCTGGTGTTTTGTCTTTGGGGACAATAGGCTTCTGTGCAAAGACTGCGGAGGGACATTTAAAATGCCTTTTCCAGGGAGCATCTCTTCCTACTTAATAGTCCAACTAGTCCAAAGGTCCAAAGTCCAACTAGTCCAAAGGTGGTGGTGGTCCATGCCTTTGATCCCATACTTGGGAGGCAGAAACAGACAGTTCTGAGATCGAGACAGGGTGGTCTACAGCAGAGTGAATTCCAGGACTTCCAGAGATGCACAGAGAAATCATCTCTTGAAGAAAAACAAAAGAAAAAAAAGTCCAATCTGAACCTTGAACACTCATCCTGCAAGACTGTAGCATGCCTCTCCCAAGCAACAACAAGTTTATTTATTTATTTACTTATTTGTTTCTTTTGAGACAAAGCTTCTCTGTAGCTTTGGATCCTGTCCTGGAACTAGCTCATCAAACTCACAAGAGATCTGCCTGCCTCTGCCTCCTGAGTGCTGGGATTAAAGTGTGCGCCACCACCGCCCGGCCCACAACTCCAAGTTTAATGTCTTACAAACCCCTCCATGACCAATGCAGGATGAGGCTGAATGTGTTGATTCAAGCCTACGAATCTGGCATTGTTGGAGGCTGAGGCAGGTGGATTGCAGTGAGTTTGAAGGTGGCCTGGGATATTTAGCCAAACCTCGTTTCAAAACAATACCACCACAAACAAACAAAAGGAGCATCTTCCTTTTGTCTCTTGTCTTTTTAAATTTCTGACAGGGTTTCTCTAGGTATTTTAAACTGGCCTTGAATTCATGATTTTTCAGTCTCTGCCTCTCTGCTGGCATCAGAGGTGTGTGTGACCATGTATAGTCATACATTTCTTTCCACAGTAGGACTCACCTGAGTCCAGTGCAGTTGTACCGGGCACAGAGGAACAAGGAATGAGTACTGAGGAGACTGTGGTGTTCTGTGAATCAGGACAGAACACCCCCCCCTTTCATGTAGGAGGCACTTTAGGGTGTCCTGTTTTTAGGGAATTGAGGATCTCCCTGAAGAGGTTAGGAAAGCCTCAAAAGTCATTTCTAGATACCAAATAACTCATTTACTTAAGTTTATAGGTAGTGATATCCAAAGATAAAGCTGTTAAGTAGCTTTATATGGACAAATATAGAAAGATCTAATATTGCCTGCTTGATTCCAATTTTTTTATATATGCTATTTTATTTTATTTTACATACTATTCCTAGTTCCCTGTCTCCATGCTTTCTGCTCCCCCCACCTTCCCCATATCCTACTCCTCAGAGAAGTCAAGGCTTCCCATGGAGGTCAATGAATTCTGTCATCATCACGACCTTGAAGCAGGACTGAGCCTCCCCCCCCGCCCACTGCCCACATCTAGCCTGAGCAAGGTATCTCTTCATAGGAAATAGATTCTAAAAAGCCAGACTGTTCATTAGGGATAGTTCCCGTCCCACTGCCAGTGGCCCCACTGACTGCCCAAGTCACCCACTGTCACCGGCACTTAGGGGGCCTAGATTGGTCATATGTAGGCGCCCCAGTGGTCAGTCCAGAGTCAGTGAGCTCCCACTAGCTGGGGTCAGCTGTTTCTGTGGGTTTCTCCTTCACAGTCTTGACCCCTTTGTTCATATTATCGCTCCTCTGTCTCTTTGACTGGACTCTGGGAGCTGTGTTCAGTACTTAGCTGTGAATCTCTTTATTGTAGAAGATTGTTTTGGCTATCCTGGGTTGAGTACTGTTCTTTTGAGGTCTGTGAAGAATTGTGTTGGGATTTTGATGAGAATTGCATTGAATCTGTAGGTTGCTTTTGGTAAAAAGATTGTCCTTTTTACTATGTTAATCCTACCTATCCAAGAGCATGGGAGAGCTTTCCAGTTTCTGATATCCTTTTCAATTTCTTAAAGACTTAAAGTTCTTGTCATACAGGTCTTTCACTTGTTTGGTTAGAGTTACCCTCAAGATATTTTATGTTGTCTGTGGCTATTGTGAAGGGTAATGTTTCTCTGATTTCTTTCTTAGTTCAGTTATCATTTGTATATAGGAGGGCTACTGATTTTTTTTAGTTGATTTTGTACCCCGCCATATTACTGAAGGTGTTTGTTAGCTTTAGGAGAACCTTGGTAGAATTTTTGGGATCACTTATGTAAAAGATTGTATCAGTCACAATAGCAAGAGTTTGACTTCTTTCCTTCCATTTTGATCTCCTTTTGTTGTCTTATTGCTCTAGCTAGGACTTTGAATACTATATTGAATAGATAGTGAGAGAGTGGACAGCCTTGTCTTGTTCCTGATTTTAGTGGGATTGCTTTGAGTTTCTCTCCATTTTGTTTGATGGTGGCTGTTGGCTTACTGTATATTGCCTTTATTATGTTTAGGAATGTCCCTTGTATCTCTGAGCTCTCCAAGACCTTTAATCATGAAAAGGGGTCTTGCATTTTGCTGAAGGCTTTTTTTCAGGATCTAATAAGATCATTGTGTGGTTTTTTTTCTTTCAGTTTGTTTATGTAGTGGATTATATTGACGAATTTTCATATGTTAAACCATCCTTGCATCTCTGGGATGAAGCCTACTTGATCATGGTGGATGATTTTTCTAATGTGTTCCTAGATTTGGTTTGCCAGTATTTTACTGAGTATTTTTGCATCAATCTTCATGAGGGGGATTGGTCTGTAATCCTCTTTCTTAGTTGTGTCTTTGTGTGGTTTGGGTATCAGTGTAACTGTAGCCTCATAAAAAGAGTTTGGAAGTGTTCCTTCTGTTTCTGTTGTATGGAACAATTTGAGGAGTATTGGTATTAGTTCTTTGAAATTCTGATAGAATTCTGCGCTGAAACTATCTGGTCCTGGGCTTTTTTGGTTGGGAGGCTTTGATGACTGTTTCTATTTCCTTAGGGGTTATGGGTCTATTTAATTTGTTTATCTGGTCTTCATTTAACTTTGGTATGTGGTACTTATCCAGGAAATTCTCAATTTTCTTTAATTTTTCCAATTTAGTAGAGTACAGGTTTTTGAAGTATGATCTGATGATTCTCTAAATCTTCTCAGTGTCTGTTGTTATGCCCCCTTTCCATTTCCAGTTTTCTTATTTTGGATATTTTCTCTCTGCCTTTTGGTTAGTAAGATAAAGGTTTGTGGACCAACTCTTTGTCTCATTGATTTTTCGTATTGTTTTCTTTGTTTCTATTTTATTGATTTCACCCCTAAATTTGATTATTTCTAGCTGTCTATTCCTCCTCGGTAACTTTGCTTCTTTCTGTTCTGTTGATTTGCTAGTGTGGGATTTCTCCAGCTTCTTTATGTGAGCTCCTAGTGCTGTGAACTGTCCTCTTAGCACCAATTTCATTTGTGTCCCAGAGGTTTGGGGATGGTGTGCTGTCATTTTCATTGAATTCCAGGAGGTCTTTAATTTCTCTTTATCTCTTCCTTGACCCATTGGTGATTCAGTTGAGCATTGTTCAATTTCCATGAATTTTCTGCAATTAGTATTGTTGTTGAATTCTAACTTTAAGTCATGGTGATCTGATAAGATACATGGGGTTATTCCAATTTTTTGTATCTGTTGAGGTTTGCTTTGTTACCCAGTATGTGGTCAATTTTAGAGAAAGTTCCATGGGGTGCTGAGAAGATATATTCTTTTGTATTTGTGTGGAATATTCTATAGATGTCTGTTAAGCCCATATGAATCATGATGACATCTGTTAGTTCTCTTATTTCTCTGTTAAGTTTCTGTCTGGTAGACCTATCCATCGGGGAAAGTGAAATGTTGAAGTCTCCCATTATTAGTGTATGGGGCTTGATATGTGATTTAAGCTTCAGTGATGTTTCTTTTACAAGTGTGGTTGCCCTTGTATTTGAGGCATAGATGTTCAGAATTGAAACTATATCTTGATAGATTTTTTTCCTGTGATGAATATTAAATGTTCTTCATCTCTTTTGGTTACTTTTAGTTTGTAGTCTATTTTGTTAGATGTTAGGATAGCTACACCAGCTTGCTTCTTAGGTTCATTTGATTGGAAAACCTTTTTCTAACCCTTTACTCTAAGATACTGTCTGTCTTTGGAACTGAGGTGTGTTTCTTGTATGCAGCAGAAGGATGGATTCTGTTTTTATATCTAGTCTGTTAATCTGTGCCTTCTTATAGGTGAATTGTGTGCATTTACATTAAGAAATATTAATGAGCAGTAATTGCTTGTTCCTGTTACTTTTGTTTTGTTGGTGGTATTATGCGTGTGTGTTTCCCTTTTGGGGGATTTGCTGCTATAGGATTATCTTTTGTTTGTATTTTTGTGGGTACAGTTAGCTTCCTTGGGTTGGGATTTTCCTTCTAGTACTTTCTGTAGGGCTGGAGTTGTGAACAGGTATTGTTTAAATCTGGTTTTGTCATGGAATATCTTGTTTTTTCCATCGATGGTGAATGAAAGCTTTGCTGGGTATAGTAGTCTGGGCTTGCATTTGTGGTCTCTTAGTGTCTGCAGCACATCTGCCCAGGACCTTCTGGCTTTCATTGTTTTCATTGAGATATCAGGTGTAATTCTGATAGGTCTACCTTTATATGTTACTTGACCTTTTTCTTTTGCAGCTTTTAATATTCTTTCTTCATCCTGTATGTTTAGTGTTTTGATTAATATGAGCAAGGGAACTTTTTTTTTTGGCCCAGTCTATTTGGTGTTCCATAAACCTTCTAGTATTTCATAGGCATGTTCTTCTTTAGGTTCAGAAAGTTTCCTATGATTTTGTTGGATATATTTTTTGTGCCTTTGAGCTGTACTTCTTCGATTCCTATTATTCTTATGTGCAGTTATTTCATGGTGTCCCAGACTTCCTGAATATTTTTTGTTAAGAATTTGTTGGATTTAATATTTATTGGGCTGATGAATCTATTTCCTTTATTGTATCTTCAACACCTGAGATTCTCTCTTCCATCTCTTGTATTCTGTTGTTTATGCTTGCATCTAAAGTTCCTGTTCATTTACCCAGATTATCCATTTCCAGAATACCCTTGGTTTGTGTTCTTTTCAGTTTTTAAGTCTTGAACTGTTGCCTCCACCTGTTTGATTTCTTTTTCTTGGTTTTCTTTAAGGTATTTGTTGATTTCTTCCAATTTTTTGTTTGTATTTTCCTCTGTTTCTTTAAGAGAGTTTTTTATTTCCCCTGTAAGGGCCTCAATCATTTTCATAAAGTTATTTTTAAGATTGTTTTCTTCTGCTTCATCTGCATTGGGATGTTCAGGTCTTGTTGCTGTAGAACCATTCATTTCTGGAGGTGTCATTTGCTCTTGGTGTTGCTGAGTGTATTCTTAGACTGTTGTCTACCCATCTCTTCCTCCAATCAGTACATGTGGAATCTGTGCTTCAGGAGGACCCTGTTTCTCCAACTGGTGTAGTTGGAGGCTGTGTCTCTGTTGATTGTTTTTTCTAGGTGCAGGCAGGGTAGAGCCTCTGGTGATGGCTCTTCCAGATGCAGGGGCCTAAGGCTCGAGTGGTCACTCCTCTAGGTGCAGGCACTTCTGAGGCAGCCTAGGTGGTTGATGCAGTTGGGTATTACATACAGGTTATGGTACTGGGGGCTGGCAGGGACACAGGTGCTCTTTCCCAGAGGAACTTCTTACTATAGTTTCTGAAAGTTGCTGCTGCTGCTCACATTTCTACTCCCCAGAGGGGCCTCTAATTTTAAAAACAACTCCTCAATATCTAATAGCATCTCTCACACCTCAATGTTTAATCAACTTTCATTTCCAGGAGGAATCACGACTACGGGAAAACGCACACATCACTTCTATCTACCTTTAGTGCTCGTCTACATTAGACCTTAGGAAACAGAATCCGTAAATATAATGGGCGCCGTCACAGACTGCCCGTAGGAGTTCTTTCTTCCCTGGGTTCAACTCTGATCTAAACATGGTCATTTTAAAATGGAAAAATGCTTCCTATGTGTGTAGAGCTCATTTAATTTAATGTCTTCCAATTAACATACTTACCTCTTCCCCCAGGTGACTTTCTGGAGATGAATCCTCTGAGAAACCTCCAGCAGCTGGATTTAGCGGGAAACCGTGTGAGCAGTGATGGCTGGCTTTCCTTCATGAACGCATTTGAGAACTTTAGACAATTAGTATTTTTTGACTTTAGTACTGAAGAATTTTTACCAGATGCTTCATTGGTGAGGAAACTTAGTCAAGTATTATCAAAGTTACCTGTTCTGCAAGAAGCTAGGCTCACTGGGTGGGAATTGGATGACTATGACCTCAGTATCATTAAAGGCACTTTTAAGCTATTAATTGATTAAAGGAACCCAAAGCCACCAAGTACCTCAGAGACTCCTTCACTTTTAGTGGATGATAAACAAATTCTTGGAGAAAGGGACTGAAGACCGCTCAGTGGTTATAAGCCCTGGCTGCTCTTCCAGAGGACTTGAGTTTTGATTCCCGACACTCACAAGGTAGCTCATAACCATCTGTCTCTAGCTCCAGCGGATCCAACACTGTCTTCTACCTCCCTGGGTATCAGGCAGGCAAGTGATACACATAAGCATGCAAGCGAAACACTCATACACACACAATAAAATTTAAACATCCTTAAAAAGAATCTTAGAGAAGGAAATCCAACATGGCAAAGAAGAGGGAGGGGTTTGGCCTCACCTGCACTTAGGACTAACTGGATGTCCTTCGCCTGCTGTGCACGTTCCTGTTACTTGGCCCTAAGAATACAGGGTCACAACCTGATATACTATGCTCCTCTGTGCTCAGTACGGCACCTGGCCTATACAGAACTCAGTGAGTCCTGGATGGATATGTGACAACTAAATTACTAATAAATAAGCCAAAACTGTCTAGAGAATAAGCTTCATACGTGCTACTTAATTACCTGGCTTACTGAAAACACTGTGGAGTGAACATGGTACCTTCTCACATGAGACATTACCAGACTTGAAAGGCACGTGTTCTGTAAAACAAACACTCATCTGTATGTGCGAGTGACGCGTATGCCATGGTGTACATGGGGCGGGGGTCGGTTCTCTCCCTCCTCTTCTCCTTCTGTCCAGAGGACAGAGGATCCGGCAGACGCAATCATCTGTTCTATTGCAAAAGCACAGGCTTTGTTAAAATTAATAAAAAGGGAGGAATTGTATTGGACAAACAATGCAGGCCCATTTCCACCCTGTCTGCCGGTCAGAGGGTTTGGAGACTGACAGGCGTAATTGCACCTCCTCAGTCAGGAGGTGGTTCCTGGCTCTTTTGAAATTAAGGTAGCTCAGTGCCATTCTGAGGGCTGGTCAGGATATGCAAATGTATTTCTGCTCCTTTCTCAGTAACTATGAGGTCACCTAGGAAAGGGCGGTCTTCAAAATGGGGACCTAGAGCACCTCAGCTACCTAGATGACAAAATGCTAATGATTTGATGTTTCAGAGTAATAAGGCCATTTGACTGTGTGAGTTATCCTTTTGTATCATGTTAATAAAGGCTTTTGTTACCTTCTCCCCCAGTTTAGGTTGGGTTTAAAGGCTGTAGAAAAATAAACATGGGTAAATTTCAGGATTTCAGTCACTGGAATGCTCTCCTGATACTTTCTATGTTTTCTGTCTTATTACTTTTATGCATCTTCATAACCTTTACTTATATTTCTTCAATTCCCATGCCCCTACCCTGGTAAGAAATGTTTTTGTTGAGGCTGGTCCTCGACATCCAGTCATCGGCTTTGTGGTAATAAGTGTCTTTATCTGCTAAGCCATCCACCAGTCCCAAATGGGCATCTATGGTCAAGTAAAAATTGACAGTTCAAAAGCAGCTCAACCTACTGGGTAGTGGTGGCGCACTTTAATCCCAGCACTCGGGAGGCAGATCTGAGTTCGAGGGCAGCCTGGTCTACAGAGTTCTAAGACAGCCAGAGCTGTTATAGAGAAACCCTGTCTGGAAAACACGCATACACATGCACAGACACACAAAAGCAGCTCAGCCAGAGGCTTGAAACTCAGGATGTCTCCCAGGAGATCATTATATGTAATTCCAACTATGACCTCAGAAGTTAAAGAGGGAAGGAAAACTGTATTCTTTTCTTTTATACCCTGCTCTAAACTCTGTACTCCACAGAACTATGAGGGATCCCCTGCTCTAGTCTCTGTACCCCACAGAACTATGAGGGATCCCCTGCTCTAATCTCTGTACCCCACAGAACTATGGGGGATCCCCTGCTCTAATCTCTGCACCCCACAGAACTATGAGGGATCCCCTGCTCTAATCTCTGTACCCCACAGAACTATGAGGGAAACCCTGCTCTAATCTCTGTACCCCACAGAACTATGGGGGATCCCCTACTCTAGTCTCTGTACCCCCACAGAACTATGGGGAATTCCCTGCTCTAATCTCTGTACCCCACAGAACTATGGGGGATCCCCTGCTCTAATCTCTGTACCCTACAGAACTATGGGGGATCCCCTGCTCTAATCTCTGTACCCCACAGAACTATGAGGGAAACCCTGCTCTAATCTCTGTACCCCACAGAACTATGGGGGATCCCCTGCTCTAATTTCTGTACCCCACAGAACTATGGGGGATCCCCTGCTCTAATCTCTGTACCCCACAGAACTATGAGGGAAACCCTGCTCTAGTCTCTGTACCCCACAGAACTATGAGGGAAACCCTGCTCTAATCTCTGTACCCCACAGAACTATGGGGGATCCCCTGCTCTAATTTCTGTACCCCACAGAACTATGGGGGATCCCCTGCTCTAATCTCTGTACCCCACAGAACTATGGGGGATCCCCTGCTCTAATCTCTGTACCCCACAGAACTATGAGGGATCCCCTGCTCTAATCTCTGTACCCCACAGAACTATGGGGGATCCCCTACTCTAGTCTCTGTACCCCACAGAACTATGAGGGATCCCCTGCTCTAATCTCTGTACCCCACAGAACTATGGGGGATCTCCTGCTCTAATCTCTGTACCCCACAGAACTATGGGGGATCCCCTACTCTAGTCTCTGTACCCCACAGAACTATGAGGGATCCCCTGCTCTAATCTCTGTACCCCACAGAACTATGGGGGATCCCCTACTCTAGTCTCTGTACCCCACAGAACTATGGGGAATTCCCTGCTCTAATCTCTGTACCCCACAGAACTATGGGGGATCCCCCTGCTCTAATCTCTGTACCCCACAGAACTATGGGGGATCCCCTACTCTAGTCTCTGTACCCCACAGAACTATGGGGAATTCCCTGCTCTAATCTCTGTACCCCACAGAACTATGGGGGATCCCCCTGCTCTAATCTCTGTACCCCACAGAACTATGGGGGATCCCCTGCTCTAATCTCTGTACCCCACAGAACTATGGGGAATCCCCTGCTCTAATCTCTGTACCCCACAGAACTATGGGGGATCCCCTGCTCTAATCTCTGTACCCCACAGAACTATGTGGGATCCCCTGCTCTAATCTCTGTACCCCACAGAACTATGGGGGATCCCCTGCTCTAATCTCTGTACCCCACAGAACTATGGGGGATCCCCTGCTCTAATCTCTGTACCCCACAGAACTATGAGGGATCCCCTGCTCTAATCTCTGTACCCCACAGAACTATGAGGGAAACCCTTGCTCTAATCTCTGTACCCCACAGAACTATGGAGGATCCCCTGCTCTAGTCTCTGTACCCCACAGAACTATGGGGGATCCCCTGCTCTAATCTCTGTACCCCACAGAACTATGAGGGATCCCCTGCTCTAATCTCTGTACCCCACAGAACTATGGGGGATCCCCTGCTCTAATCTCTGTACCCCACAGAACTATGGGGGATCCCCTGCTCTAGTCTCTGTACCCCACAGAACTATGGGGGATCCCCTGCTCTAATCTCTGTACCCCACAGAACTATGAGGGATACCGTGCTCTAATCTTTTGTCTACCACCTTCCAAAATAACCCTTTCCCACAAAGGAAGAAGAAAAAAAAATCTGTCTAGAGATGTAAACACAGAACAGTCTCGGGGTAGTGAGGACGAAACACGAAAACCATGTTAGCCTGTAGTTCATTCTCTGCTCCATGGCACCTCGGGGCGCTGGTCTGTAAGTTACGCTCACTGTTAAATAAAAAGTTCTCGGTATAATATCTACTTAGCAATTGGACACATCTTGTGCACTTTTAATTATATAAAATTTTAAACCCAATCATTAAAAAATCAACTAATTCTTTCCCCTCCCTAACTGTGCAAATGAGAAATGGTTACAAAACTATTGATATATAAGAATGCCAAGATTGGGATAAAAGTCTTTTGTCCAGTTCTGTTATTAAGTCTGTTAAAAATATCTTGACTAAAATATCCAATTTTACAATAAAAATATATATTTAAGCCAGGCAGTGGTGGCACACGCCTTTAATCCCAGCACTTAGGTGGCAGAGGCAGGTGGAACTCTGTGAGCTTGAGGCCAGCCTAAGTGAATTCCAGGACAGCCAGGACTACACAAAAAGAATGTCTCAAAAAACTAAACAAATCAAAACTATATCTATCTATCTATCTATCTATCTATCTATCTATCTATCTATCTATCTATCTATCTATCTATATGCATGTATATACATGTATATGATGTTTTGTTCATAAAATGAAACATTTTAAAGCTAGTTTATTAAAATGAGACAAAACTTCCGTTATTGTTAGTGTTTATGTAACGTACATTGCGTTTAGGCTAAGAAAGTGCTGTGGAGTAGGGTCGCCCACTCCCATTTCAGACCCAAACAAGTCTCAAAGCATCCTCTGACACCCCATCTGGGGACGGACTGACAGAGGGAGAACAGCAAAGCAGCCCAAGGTTAGAGCATGCGCCCTGAGAACAGCTAGGTGAGCCACTTCCAGGAGGGGTTAGCTGTTTGCCCCTGATACAGAGGTGCCCGAGGAGGGAGAGCAGCTCAGTCAGGAACTGTAGTTCCCAGGTGCCTCTGTAGGGTGCGGTCGCCTCTTACTAGATGATTTTATCTCTGCTGCTAATTGTCTTTCGCTTGGAAGCCTCCCAAGAAGGGACACTCTGCTCTGCCCAGACTCTACAGCACAGCAGCTGGCCGCCTTACAGGAGCTCCCCAGTGGGTTTCCGTTGGATGTTCCCGGCGCCCGACTGATGATGTCTTGCTACCTATTTTCCTATCTCTTGCTGTTTATTTATTTATTTTTACCTTAACTTGCTATAATCTTAATAAACTTACTCATTCAAAACCAAAGTCTAGCTATTGTAGTCAATGGACAATTGGCTAAATGTAACATAGAAAACTGGAATTTGTTTTTTAATTCATTCCATTTTACCAAAGGTTTGGTATTTGTAACCAAATAAAACACCGAAAAGAGTGGACTATCTACAAATGTACTTACATTTGTAAATGGAAAAACTTTATTCAAAACCCATTATTTTAAAATGTAGAATATACCTGTATGGTGGCTCAAAACCTACAATCCCAGCATTTGGAAGACTGAGGCAGGAGGATTATGAGTTTGAAGCCAGCCTGGTCTATACAGCAAGGCCCTGCTTCAGAAGACTAAAAAGAGTTAAATTGTGCTATGTAGTAGAATATGTCTCACAATTTCTGATAAAAACTTTTGCTTTTTATTTAGCAAGAAATGATCAGGAATACCTCAAAAATGTACCAATTAAACTTAGAAAAGCTATAAAAGAGACTTTTACTTAGGCTTTCATTTCCCATGGGCAGACACGTGGAGCACTTGAGGGACAGAAGTGTTCTTAGGAAAGGGCACGTGGCCTTGCTACTGGAGGTCAGGTCAGGTCACACCCTGTGGGCAGCTACAGAACAGCCAATGTCCAGATTCCCTGCCCTGCGGGAAGTCCAAGGTCCTCCTACTTCCATCCAGGTCGAGAGGGAGGAGGAATGGAGTGGGGGAAAGGGGAGGGGAGGGGGAGGAGGGGGCAATGTGGGGGAGGAGGGGGAGGGAAATGGGAAATGGGGAGGAGGCGGAAATTTTTTTTTTCAACAACTAAAAAAAAGTAAAAAAAATAAAGAAAAAAAAAAAAGAACAGCCAACGTGCAAGCTTAGAGAGAAGGGCTTTCTGAAGGGAGACCACCTAACACCCAGGACATTTCCAAAGACCTCACTGCCACAAGAACATTGTACAAAAATAGAGTTTATGGGTTTCATGAAATATGAACAAGCCTGCAATAATCTGACAAATGGTTCAACAGTCAACGCAAGGTGGGTGACTAAGTACACTGGAAGCCAAGGAGTCGATAGTCTCCATGAAAATAAGTTAGAGTCCTTCAAGGTCTTGGCTGTCCTGTCCTGTTGTTTCCATACCTACTCGGTAAATGTGGGAAGGTCGGCCTCAATCCCTGGCCTGCCCCAAATCCTGGAACTGTGAGTCCTTGGCTGAGCACACTGCTGTATGGTGTGTGCCCACGATTGAGACCCAAACCATACGGCCTTGTCTGTGTGTTCAGGAGAATCACCGGGCTCACGTTTTTCCCAGGGGTATTGAATGCAAACTCCGGAGGCGGGCTGCTAGGTTTGGCTGGTGTTGATGTGACCGGGGTCACAGCATCGGTGCTCTTTAGCAGAGGCATCGGGATGATGTGATGGTCTGAGAAGTGCAGGATGCTGGGGGCCGCGGGCCCAGACATTAAGGCGGGTCTCACCCAATCATCCTTGAAAATCTGAACCGTCAGAGTAGACACAAGTGTGTACAGCCTGTTGGTCACATGAGCAAGAACCATTTGTTCGTTTGCATCACGTCGGATTCTTACATGGACGGATCCAGCCTAAAAGAGGGAAAAATCAAAAAAGATTGCTTAGAAGTAAAATACTGAGAATTCTGTCTATTCATAACTTGACTGGTACTTGGTATTTTTTGTAAATAAGAAAAAACATAGCATCTTGCTATTTACTGCTGGTACTAATCAACGTAAATGGTGACTGAAATGATCTGTGACCCTTTAGCTGACAGAATGCATACAGGGTCCTGAGTTTGATCCCCGGCCCTGCATAAACCAGGCACAGCACGGAAACGCAGAAAAGCTGGGACTCTATTCCAGTGCAGATGATCTGAGAAGACAACTGCCTCTGACCCAGAGCTGATAACTAAATGGAATTTCAAAGAGTAGAAGAAGCGGCTGGGTGTGGTGACGCACGTCTTTAGTCTAGCACTGAGAGGCAGAGGCAGGAGGATCTCTGTGAGTTTGAGACCAGCCTAGGTTCAACTGAGAGACCCTGCCTCAATATGTTAGTTAGGGGGTAATAAGAAAGATACCTGACATCAACCTCAGGCCTCTCCACACCTGTCCACAACCCCCCTACATACATGAAAATGCACTATAGGAGATAGCTAGTTGGTACAGCCATTCTGAAAGGCAATTTGATAATTTGTATTAAAATCTGTAAAAATTTGATTATTCCATAATTTACAAAACTCACTTCTAAAAACTAATTTTTCCTTTTTTTTTTTTTTTTGACAAGGTCTTAGTTTGTCCTGGAACTTGCTATGAAGACCAGGCTGACTTTGAACTCACAGAGATCTACCTGCCTATGCCTCCTGAGTCCTGGAACGAAAGGCGTGTGATACTGATACTATGCCTAGCTAAAAATCTTGAGAGCTTGTTTGGAGGTTCTAGCAGGGGAGCACAGCTACTCGTATACCCTTGACCGAAGACCGGTCCTCCTCTATTGGGCGAAGGTCGTCCTCTTCGACCGAGCACGCAGCTTCAGGAGGGACGCACATGGAGCGGTGAGGGAGGAAGGGGACACCCGCCTAGCCAGCCTGATCAGCCGAATCAACCCTGGTGATCAATGGGGTGACAGATGTTGCAGCCAGATTGCCCTCACATCCCTAGCTAAAAATCTTAAAGAATAGTCATGGGTATATATAAAAATTATTTCAAAAACTGCTCATCACAGCCTACATAAACAGGACAAATGAAAACTCATCTAAGTGAGCACCGGGGATGACGAAGGCATTCGAGGATATTTACATAAAATTCTACAGCCAGTAGAGCAGATGCTGGGGAGCCCAGGTGTGTCCTAGTGGCGGAGTGGAAGCAGAGACACTGACCGACCTACAAACCCCAAAGCAGTTAAACAATAGCTGGAGACTGGAAATCCGAGACAGGCAACCGGAGAAAGCAGCCGAGAGCAGAGGGCTCTGGCACACTTCAGAGACGGGCAAGCACACTGGGTCTGCAATGGAGCCCAGTGAGCTTACACAGCTAACCAGACACAGCTCCTGTCTAGGACAAAGGCCCACATTAAGAAGATCTGTGTGTGGGGGGGGAGCTGGAGAGATGAGAGATGGCTTAGCGGTTACGGGCACTGGCTGCTCTTCCAGAGGTCCTGAGTTCAATTGCCAGTGCCAGGGATCACATGGTGGCTCACAGCCATCTGTGATGGGATCTGATTCCCTCTTCTGATGTGTGTGAAGATGAAACACTCATATCCAAAAACTAAATGAATAAATATTTTAAAAAAAGAAGAAGAACTGGGAAGAAGAGAATCTACACTGAGCCCAGCAGAAACAGTGTGTTGGGGAAGTTAGGCCAACAGGAACAGTCAGGGAAAGACAACTCTTCCTCATCAGATCCCCACGTGTTTATAAATGCTGCCCTAAGTAAGCCACTCTTCATTTTAAAGTTCAGGAGGGCTGGAAGGCTTAAAGACAAGCAACAGGGCTGGGTGACACTGTGGCACGCCATTAATCCCAGCACTCGGGAGGCAGAGACAGCCGGATCTCTGAGTTTGAGGCCAGCCTGGTCTACAGACTGAGTTCCAGGTCAGGACTGAAGGGGGAAAAAAGGGTGGGTTTTATGGGGTTGGAGACAAGGTTCAGTGGTTAAGAGCACTGGCTGCTCTTCCAGAGGTCCTGAATTTAATTCCCAGTAACCTCACGGTGGCTCACAACTATCTATCTATAGTGGGATCTGATGCCTTCTTCTGGCATAAAGTCATACATCATACATGCAGACAGGGCATTCATATACATAAAATAAATAAATAAATAAATAAATAAATAAATAAATAAATAAATAAATAAATCTAAAAAGAAGAAGAAGAAAGGACAAGCAACAGAAGCCATGCCTTTAATCCCTGCACTTGAAAAGCAGAGGCGGGTGTATCTCTGTGAGTTCGAGGCCAGCCTGGTTTACACAGTGAGTTCCAGGACAGCCAGGGCTACACAGAGAGACCCTGTCTCAAGACAAACAAATGAGCAACAACAACAAAAAGAACAAACAAACAAAAGTTCACGTAAGCCAGATGTGACGGTGCATGCCTAGAATCTCAGTATTCAGAAGGCTGGGAAAAAACGTCTTGTGAGCTCAAGGCAATCCTGGGATACAAGACAGGGCTCCAGAACAGCCTAGTCTGCAGAATGAGATGCTGTCTCAAAAGAAATCAAATAAATAAACAAACAAAAATATGTATTAGGAGAGTAATAAGAGGAAAAACTGTGAAGCATGAGGTCCCAGATTCAATTCTCCACAGCTACAACAACAACAACAGCAACGAAAAGCCTCCAGTAGTATCAAGGTTAAATTAAAAAGAAGAAAGAAGGGGCTGGAGAGATGACTCATAGGTTAAGGGCATTGCCTGCTCTTCCAAAGGTCCTGAGTTCAATTCCCAACAACCACATGGTGACTCACAACCATCTATGGTGAAATCTGGTGCCCTCCTCTGGCCTGCAGGCATACACACAGACAGAATATTGTATACATAATAAATAAATAAATATTTAAAAGAAGAAAAAGACCCTTTAATATCAATAAAGAAACTGAACCTGTCAGTATTTTAGATGCCATTAAATAGAACAGAGAATCCAAGCTTCCGTGAAAATGGTTTAAAGATTTATTTTATTTTTTTGTGTTTTGCCTGCATGCATGTTTTTTTTTAAAGATTTTATTTATTATGTGTACAGCATTCTCACTGAACGTATGCCTGCAGGCCAGAAGAGGGCACCAGATTTCACCATAGATGGTTGTGAGTCACCATGTGGTTGCTGGGAATTGAACTCAGGACCTTTGGAAGAACAGGCAGTGCTCTTAACCACTAAGCCATCTCTCCAGACCCTGCATGTATGTTTATACACTTTATGTGTCTGGTGCCTGCTGAGGTTGCCCAGGATTGGAATTAACAGAGGCTGTGACCTACCATGTGGGTGCTGGCAATAACTCGGGTTCTCCAAAAGAGCAAGTATTCTAAACACTGAAACCCCCACCATGAAAATTTTAAAGAAATTCTACTGTAAGTTTTTAAGTTTAAAAACCATGTTTAAATTACACTAAACGAACTTGCAGAAAGCATACCAATGAGCCAAATCCAAGGGTCCAAAAGTGTTCATTTCGGACTTCTAAGACGCCATCCAAGGTAGATACCTAATCAAAACACAGAGCAGTGTATCAGTTACCTGCATTAGACATAGCAATGTATGCATCACAGACTTGCTGAAAGCCTAGAAGTGTCTCAGCTAAACCCTGAGCAAGGACACACATCAGCTATCAGAGGTCTCAGTTAAACCCTGAGCAAGGACACCCATCAGCTATCAGAGGTCTCAGCTAAACCCTGAGCAAGGACACACATCAGCTATCAAAAGTCTCAGCTAAACCCTGAGCAAGGACACACATCAGCTATCAAAAGTCTCAGCTAAACCCTGAGCAAGGACACACATCAGCTATCAGAGGTCTCAGTTAAAGCCTGTTTGTTCAGTCCTGACCCAGGCTGTCCCACTCCTTGAGCCAGGTGCAGCCTGCTCTGGGCTTTACTGTGCTATGGTTTTGTTTTTGAACAAGGTAGATAGGTTTGTGAAAATCATTTGTGGTGCCTGCTTTCCTCTGTAGGGTGTGTATGTCCATGTTAGCTGTGTCTCTGCCTGGCTCCTCTTCTAACAAACCTCTATTTGAGTGTAGGCTGTCAGTAAATTCCAGCACCAGATACAGCCAAGGGAATGGGGGTAACAAAGACATAGGCAGGGCCAGGGTTCAGGCTGGGACATGCATCCAGCTGTGTTGGAAAAGTGGCCTTTGGGACTGACAACCAAGAACTGAGAACAGCGTCAACATCCTAACCAATATTTCTTCTTCATTAGCAGGCGGAACTTTCTTACAAACTAAGAAGTCAGGTGGGTTATCTTGCTGACATGGACTTTTGCCTTGTGTCTTCAGCCCACTCCCTTCCACATGTGCTACCAGTCAACTTAGCTTCCAGACTGAGCAGCTGCTCAAGTGCTCACTTCCGTCCCTGTGCTACAACCTCCACTGTTAGTAAACACAAACTCCCCCGAATAAAATTCTCGACTTGAATAGATTATACCCACCCTTTAACTTTCCTAACATAAACATTTTAAAAAATGACTTATTTGCTGGGTGGTGGTGGCGCACACCTTTAATTCTACCCAGGCAAACAGACCTCTGTGAGTTTGAGGCCAGCCTGGTCTACAGAGCGAGTTCCAGGACAGGCTCCAGGGCTACAAAAAGAAACCAAAGAAAAACGCAAAAACAAACCAAGAAAAAGAATTCTTTATTTTTCCATCTTACCTCCCTGATCAGCTTGTCCAGCTGACCAATAACATGAGGTGGTGTAGTCTAGAAAAATAAAATAAAGCATGAACAGCTAGGGAGAAAATAATTTTGCAATAATGATTCTGAAGCCCCCTTCACACCCATAAACAGATTTCACACCAGCCTTTGATTTTTGACATGTGTCCTACTATGATTTAGAAGAAGAGGTCTCACTGGCTCAGTGGGTGACATCACTAATAGGCACACACTCATTTGTGGGTTTTTTGTTTGTTTTTGAGAAAACTTAGATTAAGGAAAAAGCTGCGCAGAGTAGGAGGCTCCCAGAGAGGAAGATGCCAAACTCTTTTTCTTATGAAGAAGCTGCTCTCTCTAGAATCCCATGAGACTTAAGGAACCAACCAGCCAGGGGCTGAGTGATGGCTCAGCAGTTAAGAGCCCTCACAACTCCTGTGTATGGAGAGACACACCTTTGGATGATCTCTATGACCACACAGTGAGTTCCAGGGCTGCTAGGGAAATGAAGGAAGACCTTGTCTCAGAAAACCATAAACAAACAAAAGGACCAGTTTGTTCCCTAACTGGAAGATCCCAATTGCCTGTAACTCTAGCTCCAGGGGACCTGAGCTCTTTTCTGATATCCGAGGGCTCCTCCCTGCACAAGCTGCACACACAGACGGATGCTCAGGTGCACACCATCCAATGATGGGAAATGAAAAAAATCAACGGTAGCTGGGCACTGGTGGCGCACGCCTTCAATCCCACCACTTGGAGGCAGAGGCAGGAGGATCTGAGTTCAATGCCAGCATAGTCTACATAGTAAGTTCAGGATGGCCAGGGCCTAGAGAAACCCTGTCTTGAAAAACAAAACAAAACCAAGGGTAACTAAACTATGTATAAAACCCAGAGCTATTTACCCAAAGAAATTAAGTCTCTTAAAAAATACTCAATAGGGCTGGAGAAATGACTCAGAGGTTAAGAGCATTGCCTGCTCTTCCAAAGGTCCTGAGTTCAATTCCCAGCAACCACATGGTGGCTCACAACCATCTGTAATGGGGTCTGGTGCCCTCTTCTGGCCTGCAGGCATACACACAGACAGAATATTGTATACATAATAAATAAATAAATATATTAAAAAATACTCAATAATATTGCTTTCCTTTAAAATTCAATTAGAGGCAAATAATTGTAAATTCATGATCGCATGCCACAGGAACACAGAAGAACGTGAGCCTAAACTATTACAGGGCAATGAAATTCCAACCAATTTCTGCTAAACAAGTTTCAGAAATTACTGTTTGACTTCGCTGCTAAAACAGCTCTTCAATCTTTAATATTTTAAATACTTATATTTATCTGCTAGTACACATGCCAGGTTTCTACCTGGCAAGAGAACACACGATGCCGACAAGAGCCTCACCTGGAGGAGGACTTTCCCACTGTACACACTCATGGGATACATGGTGCCGAAGGTCATCAGGGCAATGGCTATTGCAGATGCGGTGTCTACAGCAAAGTAATTACTGCAAGGAAAAACAACTCTGCATCTTACATGTATAGTTCATCTTACAATTGGTAACTAACAGTCATTATCAAAAACAAAATAATTTTTAAAAAAATCACAACAGCTACTACTGTCAAGAAAGAACCTAAGAGGAAAAATAAATCCAAACAATCCCCAAAGAGTCAGCTTTAAGAATCCCTGCCTCTCAAGGTTTAGTGGGAAAATAATAACGTCAATTAGTGTGCAGGGAGACGCTGAGCTAAGCGAGCCTTGCTCTCCACTTCGATGGACCCCACACCAGAGAGACCGCAGGCCTGAAACAAAGACTTCAACCACTAATTTCTGATTCAGGGATAAATGACTTTCATCCGTGATTCCACCCTTTTAGCTCTCAGAAATTCTTGCGTTAAGAACTTAGTACTGAGTTGGGTGTGGTGACCCACAGTTTGAATCTCAACCATTAGAAGGGAGGGGCAGGCAGAACTCTAAGTTCAAGGGCTGCCTGGTCTTCAGAGCAAGTTCTAGGACAGCCAGGGCTACACAGTGAAACCTTGAATTAAAAAAGGAACAGAAAATTTCAGTTTTCCAGGAATCTGTAACAGTGAAATTATAGCTGAAGGATTATATTGCATCAATGTTTCAAATTCTAAAGGAGGTGGGGGCACATGCCTTTAATCCCAGCCTTTAATTCCAGCACTCAGGAGGCAGAGGCAGGCGGATCTCTGTGAGTTCGAGGCCAGCCTGGGCTACAAGAGCTAGTTCCAGGACAGGCTCCAAAGCTACAGAGAAACCCTGTCTCGAAAAACCAAAGCCAAAACAAAACAACAACAACAACAACAACAACAACAAAAACCCAACAAAACTCAACACATTTACGTCCCCTTATGGGGAGGGGGGGATAGAAACAGAAATAAGACACAGTTTCTGCTGTAGCCGAGGAAGAGTGCACAGATAAAAGCTACAGTGTCGCACTGTGTGTGTTAGAGAAGTCTCAAACTGGTCATGGCACAGACCAGCATGAGGGAGGTAAAAGCAGGAGGAGCCACACATGGCCAGCCTTGGCTATGTACGAAGTACTAAGCCCCAGGTCACCCTGGGCTACATGAGGCCTTATTGTAAAAACCCAATAAATAAAGTAACAAAGTAACAGTAATGACCAAGCCCGAGTCTCTATAGGACATTACCGACACACAGAGTGAGCAATGAGGCTACCAGGGTGGGCCTAATTCAGAAAAGCGAGGGCTAGAGAGATGGCTCAGCAGTTAAAGGCAATTATGGCTTTCCCAGAGACCATTCCCAACACTCACAACGGTCTGCAATTCCACTCCCAGGGCATCCAAAACCTTTCTGGCTTCTATGGGCACTAGGCACCTACATAGTGAAGACATGCATGCAGACAAAATATCCTTACACTAAATAAACAAATGAGGAGTTGAGCTTTCAGAAATGAACAAAATGATGGGAGGAGATATTCCAAAAGTGAGAGCAACGTGGGCGAGGGGATGAAGATCATGATGCAGACACGGACACAGGTCCAGACAGGTGCTGGCTGTACAGGAGCCCAAGCTAAAAGCCTTAAAGTTTTACAAACACAGGAATCTGCAAGTGGAAAATCCTGCCGGTTATTGGAAGAGACGATGACGATATGAGTAGTAACGTGGAAAATGTCTATAGAGATGGGTGAGAACGAAAACAGAAGCAAAGACTGTGATGATGACAATGGCTTTAAATAGCGGCAAAATAGCAGAGGAGACAAAAACACATTAAGAAAATACTGGCTGGGCGGTGGTGGCGCACATCTTTAATCAGGCAGGCGGATCTCTGTGAGTTTGGGGCCAGCCTGGTCTACAGAGTGAGTTCCAGGACAGGCTCCAAAGCTACACAGAGAAACCCTGCTTCCAAAAAAAGAGAAAAGAAAGAAAGAAAGAAAGAAAGAAAGAAAGAAAGAAAGAAAGACAGAAAGACAGAAAGACAGACTGAGTGTGACTGTAAGCAGGGACTGAAATACTGACTGTATACCTCAGTCCACAGTGCCATTATTCTCAGCAGAGAAAAGGTGGGATCAATCCAAATGTTACCGGCAGATGAGTGGGTAAATACAGTGTGGGATTCAGCCTCACAAAGAAAGGAAATGCAGATATATCCAACATGGATGACCTGTGGAAACACTGCTATATGAAACACAGGCCAGCCACAAAAACCACGATTTTACTTTTATCGTAGTTAAAATGAGAAGCAGAAAGTAGAATGGTGGTGACCAGGGATTCTGAGAAGGGAAAATAGGGAGGTATTATTTGAATGGCATAGAATTTCAGTGAGGAATGTGACTGTACAAAAACGTGAATGCACTTAACTGTATGTTATAAAAATGCTTACAGGGAGAATAAAATCCCAGCACATCAGGACTAGGGAGGTGGCTCAGTGAGTTTTAGCCTTTGCCTCCCAGGCCTGATGCCGAGCCAGCTCACTAAAGCTCATGTAACAAGCTGGATGTGGTGATCCGCATCTGCACTGTAATCCCAGAGTTCCCACAGTGAGATGGGAGGCAGGGATAGGAGCAGCCCCAGAAGCCAACGGGCTAGCGAGTCTGGGGCATGCAGCAGATGTGAGGGATCTGGCTTCAGCAAGGCAGGAGGCGTGCACCCAGATGCCGGCACCCAAACAAACAAATACTAGAAGAGAAAGGAACGTGTGTACTGCACTGTGCACTGCACCGGGAGAATTGACAGCTGACAGCCGACCCACACAGAAAATGTCAGAAAGAGGGTCCACTGATGGGCCAGGATGCTCAGGTGCGGAAACACGACCAGGAGTCAGGGAGCTAACGCCTTGGAATTCAACGTAAGTATAAAACGTAATTGCCTGTGACTTTTTAGAAAATATATAAAAAAGATCATAACAACTAAGAAGCCATTACAATACACACCACTGCCTAAAGGGTCAGTCAGTCAGACAACTGAGCTGTAAAATGTTGATGTAAAGGCAGCTGTAATGTCTATTTTTAAAAGGCTTTAGTTTTATTTTGAAGCTGCATCTGGCCTGTCTGCCTTTCTCTCTCTCAGCTGCAACAGCAGCTCTGGCCTAGACAGCCCTCCTCCTGCCGTTTGCCCGTCACGCCAGCAGGAGGAATTCAATCATTTTCTGGCTCTCGTTATAAACTGTGGTGAGGAATACTGACGCCTGTTTCCCTTATTTTTTCAGATGGAAACACTTGAGGATAAGGCCTGACCAAGTTGCACGGGGAATTAGCAAAACGGCTAGAAGCCTAGCCCCAAATCCACCTTGTCAATGCCCTTAAAAAGCAGGTCCCAGGAATCAAAAGCACACCTGATAGCAATACAATATACTCACTTAATTTCAATCAGCATGTATGTTATACACAGAGCAAACGCCCCAGCAAGGTCAATCAGGACAAATGGATTCATACGGGGCAGGAAGATACTGCTGAGTCCTGGGATAATGCCACACAAACTATGAAAGACCAGACAGAGTATTTGTTAGAAGAATTCACGCACTATCCGTACGAACATTGTTACAGATAAGGTGGATTTTACATCTTACAGCGCAAAGAGGACTCGGCACAAAGATCTGCCACTGCAGGGAATTCTTCTGCGCCATGGGTTAGAGAGAATGAGAACTGAACTGAGAGCAGCTCATGCAGTTGATTTTAGCTGCAAACCTGAGCTTCCGTGAAAGAAACACCTCTGGGAATTCTTGTTAAATCATGAAAGCCAGGAAGTTCCACAACATCTTACCTTCGACTAAGGTCTGCCACATGCTCTTGAAGCCAGCTCGTACTAGCAGCTTTAAGGAGAAAATACTTAAGTTATCTCTATAGAAGAATAAACCATTACTAGAAAAACAAGTTCGAGTTTGCAGTGTCCATGTAACATGACAAAGGGCAATGCCTCTCTTCACAGCTACAGCTGCTTCCCTTGTCTTGACCAAACACTAAGTCTAAAGCAATTTCAACTTCCACACACAGTCGAAAGAATTAGAGGACTTGACACATGGCTGGTACATTCAATGTAGCTTTAGGGATGGCAAGACGGCTCAGCCTGATGACCTGAGTGTGAGCCTTGAGACCCACGTGATGGAATGAAGGGACTGATTCCCCTGGTTGTTCTCTGACCTTCGTGTCATGTCATGCAGCCCTCCCCACAAAGAGTGAATATATTTTTTAAAAAGCTACAAGGACGGGCAGTGGTGGCACACACCTTTAATCCCAATACTCGGGAGGCAGAGGCAGGCAGATCTCTGTGAGTTTGAGGCCAGCCTGGTCTACAGAGTGAATTCCAGGACAGCTAAGGCTACACAGAGAAATCCTGTCTCGAAAAACAAAACAAAACAAACAAAAAGAAGCCCAATAGATTTTCTAATAAACAGTAAACTAAAACAAAGACATACCTTCAGAGACATAAGCAAAAGGCTTATTCCGAATAGAAAGCATCGTGAACAGGTTGAAAGAAAGAGCCACAAAAGTACCAACTAATAATCTTCCCCTAAAAAGAAGAAAACATTCACCTTGAATTCTTTGACAGGTGATTCCGGTCTGTAACTTCAGAATGTGGAAAGTAGGGGAAAGGGCGAGGAGAGGGATGGCTGTAACGGTCTGCACACCAGAATCCAAACTTGTTTCTAGCCACAGAACTTACGCCTTGCCTGCTGCTGCTCCACTTACACAGGACCTGATGGGCCTCTTAAGGGAACTCGGGCCAACATGCTGGGCGAGTCAGATGTTCCTCAGTTAACTAGTAAGAGCCCACAGGGTTGGTGAGCCGTGGGCGGAAAATGCAATCTTTTCTAAAGGTCACACGGAAAGTTCTGGGGGTTAGGTGTTAAATGACAGGACACTCACGAGAGCTGGTCTAGTGTGCTGACCTAGGCCTGAAGTTACAAAATCCTTCCTGTGCCATTACAAAGTCCAGGGTCTGGGGACTGTTAAAGGCGAAAGGGAGAGCTGGCATTTGGAGGTTCTCATCCTGAGATGTAAGTGATATGACACACAGCCATACTGTGAACTCTGACGCGGGACAAAGGAATAATGGAGCAACTAGTAACTGGGATTAGAAATAGCAGTAAATCACACCCAAATAAAAGTCTTTATTGGAGATGTGCGTCGGTGGTGAAACACATGAAGCCCCGTGACTGAGATTAATCCTCATGGTTGTGATAAATAAATAAATAAATAAATAAATAATCCAGCTTACGTGTGTATCTCAGGCTGCTCCAAAAAACGTTCTGCACTAAAAGAAATAAAAATATATCAAGTAAGTTCTGTAAGTTATAAACCTAAAAATCCACATTAAACACATAGTTCCATATTATGAATACATAGTTAACCCACCCCAAAGTCCATACAAATCTCTTAGTACGTTTAGTGGAGATGGTGCCAGGAGATTAGCAGGTAGGTTATGCTCAATGTTCAATGTCAACATTCCTCTACCAAGCCCACTTCAACGGGCCGCTGAGGAAGTCCAACCCATGACTGAATTTAGTGCTACCAAAGAAAAAACTAGAGGTGGAAAAGAAGGAGTCCGAAATAAGAGAAGGGGTCTGGAAGAAGAAGAAGTTGTCCTGTCGGAGCCCCAGCACTGTCCATTACAATCTGCATGTCACTCAAACAGTCACTGGAATCTCTCACATTTCCAACTGTCACAGGTGAGGCTGATCATAATACATACAAAAATGTACCTTTCTTTTAGTATAAAGAGAGCTCCCAACTGTGCCAAGACGGTAGACGCAAACACAGCCAGGACTTCTAATCTTTCAAACCTGAAAGCAGATAATTAGTTTGAATGTCAAAATCCCTCAATTAAAATAAACCAGTCTTCCTAGAACATATATACATTCAAATATTTACTGGCTCAGTACATGTATGAGCAGCCTACTGGTAGCCAGCTCCTGGACGACAGGAATTGTAGACGAGTGTATCGACACAGTGGGTAAAGATGATCTGGTTGTGACGTCTCCACCTTCCTGACTGTCAGGGTTGCTTGCTCATGTGTACCCTTCCCAGAGCTATGCAGAAAAGGACCATCTTCCCCCACACAAGAGAGCTGTTCTTCAATCAAGGGCATAGACTTTCTATACTCCCCCCATAGCACCTGCAAACAAGCTCCCAAAGACAATGCAACAATGAACACTGGAACAGCAGTTTCTATTTCATACCTGATTCTATAACCATTTATGGCCATTATTTTTTGTAGATACAAGCATTATCAATCATAAGAGCTAACACTTAACTGACCCATTCTGTACTGGACATTACTATCCATGTGATTTCTATTAACCCTTAAGTACTGTACTGGCTCACCTTGACTGAATAAAGAAACACCTACGAGACTAGCAAAGCACACCTTGGGTGAGTCTGTGACGGTGTTTCCAGAAATAATTAGAAAGCGAGGGCTCTAAAGTAATTAATGCACTGGTGCCTCGACGGTCCTAATACAGGAGTCCTAACTGGGAGGAGGCAAAGGGAAGAGATGGGGACTAGCTAGAGGAAAGAGTGAGCTGCGTGCCCTGTGATCTGGTCACTTCCTGTGTGCCTCTTTGCTCTGCTTTCTGTCCTCCAAGGAGCAGCTGTCTTCTCCTGTCCTCTCCGCATCCATGATGCTGTGCTTGGCCTCGCATGGCCAAGAGACCAGGAACTGAACTCTCAAACAGTGAGCCGGAACAACTCCTCCCTTTGTCAAGTTGTTTTGCGGGTACTTTGTCATTGCAACATAAGAGTAACCAGCGCGAGTCATTTCGAGAGTGCCTTCATGCTTTCTAACACAGTCAGAGCCCCTCCATTAGAAAAGGCGCATCTTTCAACTCTCAGTGAGTCCCATAACCATAGAAACTGAAGCCTCACAGTTTTGTTAGCTCACTGCTAAATCCAAAGTCTTACAACAGAAATCTATCTCCATCAATGCAAAATATTGAAATATATCATAGCACTTATAAAATTTACTTGTTAAAATTCTTCATACTATGACTAAAATATCATTCAAAAATATTAAAGAGTTTACTGAAATGAATTTGTTAGTATTTCTTTCATAAAATATAAAAAAACTGAATATGAATATTTTAAATATTTTTATTTTATTATATGTCATTTCTAGACTCTTCCTAGAAAATATTTCTTACATACATTCACTATTTATCACTATGTCACTAAGCAGGTGACATTTCTATTTTCCAGAAATACTATAGCCAGCGTTCTACCATTATTATTTTAAGAAAAATTATTATTTTAAGCAAACTTAGCAGAAAATAAAATGATCTGAACTTACCCAAATGAATAGACAGGGCTAGGCTTCCTCATCATTACCCAGTAGCTTATCAAACATGTTATTAGACTAAAGGAAAACAAACTTTGCATTAGAACATTAGAAAGATGGACAGAAAGACATGCATAGACAAATGAGGTGGGGCTTTTGTTTGTTTTGTTTTTTTGAGACAGGGTTTCTCTGTATAACTCTGTCTGTCCTAAAACTCCCTATGTAGACTAGGCTGGCCTATGAAGTAGTTGTTTACAATAAGGGTTTATTTTACTCTGTGTGAGCATGCGCGTGCGCACACACACACACACACACACACACACACACACACACACACACGTGCATTTGCCTGCAGGGGCAGTGGAGGCCAGAAGATGGTGTTGGATCTTCTGGAGCTGAGGACACAAGTGGCTGGGAGCCACTTGACGTGACTGCTAGCAGCTTACTTGGGTCTACAGCAAGAGTAGCAAGCACAGAACCCTCTCTCTAGTTTTCCAACAAATTAAGTCTTTAGAATCCCTTGGTTGTTGAGAACTATTCATATATAGTAGGCTAATAACAAATTATAATTCCTAGTTGACTTTATCGATCCTCCTAACACATGCTTCTCTGGATGACAACAGTTTTAAAGTGAAGACTGGGCGAAATTGTTTATCACACTAAGTCAGCTACACAGAACTTCAATCCACAGTTCATCTATGTGGCAGGCTCCTTACTGACTCTGGGCCATCTCCCTTACGGTGCATGCTGCCACAGTGTCCATGAGAGATGAGGCAGGTAAAGGGCATAGGCACTGTGCGTGGTAAGGACACCATGGCCATAGACACTCTGGGGAGGAAAGGGTTTATCTCAGCTCAGAGCTCTCAGGTCACAGTCCATCCCTGAAGGAAGTCAAGACAGAACTCAAGCAGGGCAGAGAGACCTGGAGGCGGGACTGATGCAGGGGCCATGGAGGGGTACTGCTTACTGGATGGTTCTTCATAGTCTAAGCTTGCTCAGTCTGCTTTCTTATAAACCCCAAAAACACCTGCCCAGGGGTGGCACTACCAATGTGGAACCCTCCCACATCAATCACAAGTTACAGACTTGCCTACAGGCAATCCTATAAAGGTATTCTCTTTTTTTTCTTTGTTTTTCGAAACAGAAACTTGTTCTGTAGACTAGGCTGACCTCAGACTCACAGAGATCCATCTGCTTTTGCTTCCTGAGTGCTGGGATTAAAGGCGTGAGTCACCAATGCCTGGCTGAGGCATTTCCTTAACTGAGAGCCCCACTTCCCAAATGACTCTAGCTTGTATTAGCTGACATAAAACTAGCCAGGAGGGAGTGGATGTAGCATTGTGTCCTTGTGTCAGGGCTACCTGAGCACTACGTGATAACAGAAGACAGACACTGAGTGATTAACCGGCAGGTCTACAGTGTGTGCAAACTGCACACAGAGATGATTCATGCCCTGCGCTGGGCGAGTCAGGACAGTGCCAGAGTTCACTGCGCTGCTCAGAATAGCATGCAATGCAAAGCCTGTGAAGAAATAGCTTATTTCTGGATTCTCCACTTAGATGTTCAGACTGCAGTCGGTAAAACCATGGATAAGGGAGACTACTGGAAACATTAAGTTTGTCAAGGGTAACTAAATTTGGGAGAATTGTGTGATTTTAACGTTTTCTTATTATTAATGTGTATTTGTGTGTGCACTTGAGCACAGGTGACCAAAGACACCAGAGCCTGCTGAAGCTGCTGGTTCAGGCCATTGTAAATCACATGACATGGTACTAGGGGAACCTAACTTGGGTCCTCTGGAAGCGCAATACAGGCTCTTAACTACTAAGCCAGTGTCCAGGGTTTTGTGTGTGTGTGTGTGATTTTAAGTACATGACTTGTAATTTTTATGTTTGTTTTTGGATTTTTTTTCTTTTTTCTTTTTTTGCTGCTGTTATTTTTGAGACAGGGTTTCTCTGTGCTGGAGCTCACTCTGTAGACCAGGCTGGCCTCAACCTCACAGAGATCCACCTGCCTCTGCCTCCCGAGTGCAGGGACTAGAGGCGTGCGCCACCACCGCCCGGCTTCTGTTATCTTCAGCATGTGTGCATCCTAAGTTAATGCCTGGGTATTTACTTTCTGTTATTAGAAGGGGAAATATTTCCTTGTTACACCACTGGGTGCTGTCATTTGTGCTGCCCATTTCTATGATAAATCTGCTTATTTAGTTACTTTCCTTTAAGCAGAGACAGGTTAGTAAATATATCAGTGTAATAAATTCTTGTTTGTGGTCTTTAAATTTTAAAGGATATTTAAAAAACTTACCTAAAAAGATCAAAAATGGTGAGGTAAGTATAAGCAGTTAAAGCTGCAAAACAACAGACAGACTCGTTAACATGCACTTAATCCACTTTCATCACTGCTATCTTAGATGTGGGTGTGGGGTGCTGAACCCCTAGAAGCAGAGGTACCGATGGTTCATATGGGTACTGAGAACTGAACTCAGGTCCTCCGAAAGACTGACAATCATTTTCTTTTAAATTTATTTTATGTGCATTGGTATGAAGGTTGCAGACAGTTTTGAGTCGCCATGTGGGTGCTGGGAATTGAACTCAGGACCTCTGGAAGAACAGCCAGTGCTCTTAACCACTGAGCCATCTCTCCAGCCCCCAATCATTTTTTAAAAAGATTTATTACGTATACAGTGTTCTGAGCACAGAAAGTTGCGAGCCATCATGTGGTTGCTAGGACTTGGACTCAGGACCCCTAGAAGAACAGTTAGTGCTCTTAACCTCTGAGCTCTATCGCTCCAGCCCCTGGCAAGCATTCTTAACCACTGAGCCATCTCTCCAGTTCCTTTTTTTTGGGGGGGGGTTGTTGGAGACAATTTTAAAAAATATTTATTTTTAATCTTTATTTTATGTATATGAATGTTTTTACCTGCAGGTATGGTGTACACTACACCTGTACAGCACCCACAGAGGTCAGACGAGGGCACAGAATCCCCTGGAACTAGAGTCATTGGGGTTGTGAGCCACCATGTAGGTGCTGGGAATCAAACACAGGTCCTTCATAAGAGCAGCCTGTGCTCTTAAACATTAAGCCACCTTTCTAGCCCCCTCCTAATCCATTTTTTTTTTTGAATTTTTGAGACAGGGTTTCTCCGTAGCTTTTGGTTCCTGTCCTGGAACTAGCTCTTGTAGACTAGGCTGGCCTCGAACTCACAGAGATCCACCTGTCTCTGCCTCCCGAGTGCTGGGATTAAAGGTGTGTGCCACCACCGCCCGGCCTCCTAATCCATTTTTAAGAAAACAAAATATCAAAAGAATTTGGAGTTCCTGATCAATTTTATATATTTGCAATTTTATACTAAATATGATTAACACACAGTCAAAGCAGTGTAAACTTAAGTCACACCCCTATACCAGAAAAAATGAAGCTGCCAAAGGCTGAAACCCTAAGGGCATTCTTGTGCCTGCTTCTGGCATCTGGTTACTAGTTTTTGTTCTTATTTCAGATTTATGTATTAAATTCATAAATTGAGCAGCCTCTTTCCTCCCCTTTCTCCTCTCCCTCTTCCTCCCATCTCTCCCTCTCTCCAGAGTTGGAGACTGAACCCAGAGCCCTGGCGCAGAGACGCTGGGCAGGCGCACTGTCACTGTGGAGACTGAACCCAGAGCCCTGGCGCAGAGATGCTGGGCAGGCGCGGTCACTGGGCTGAACCCAGAGCCCTGGCGCAGAGACGCTGGGCAGGCGCTGTCACTGGGCTGAACCCAGAGCCCTGGCGCAGAGACGCTGGGCAGGCGCACTGTCACTGTGGAGACTGAACCCAGAGCCCTGGGGCAGAGACGCTGGGCAGGGGCGCTGTCACCGGGCTGAACCCAGAGCCCTGGCGCAGAGACGCTGGGCAGGGGCGCTGTCACCGGGCTGAACCCAGAGCCCTGGCGCAGAGACGCTGGGCAGGCGCGCTGTCACCGGGCTGAACCCAGAGCCCTGGCGCAGAGACGCTGGGCAGGCGCGCTGTCACTGGGCTGAACCCAGAGCCCTGGCGCAGAGACGCTGGGCAGGCGCTGTCACTGTGGAGACTGAACCCAGAGCCCTGGCGCAGAGACGCTGGGCAGGCGCACTGTCACTGTGGAGACTGAACCCAGAGCCCTGGCGCAGAGACGCTGGGCAGGCGCACTGTCACTTGGCTGAACCCAGAGCCCTGGCGCAGAGACGCTGGGCAGGCGCACTGTCACTGTGGAGACTGAACCCAGAGCCCTGGCGCAGAGACGCTGGGCAGGCGCTGTCACTGGGCTGAACCCAGAGCCCTGGCGCAGAGATGCTGGGCAGGCGCTGTCACTGGGCTGAACCCAGAGCCCTGGCGCAGAGACGCTGGGCAGGGGCGCTGTCACCGGGCTGAACCCAGAGCCCTGGGGCAGAGACGCTGGGCAGGCGCTGTCACTGTGGAGACTGAACCCAGAGCCCTGGCGCAGAGACGCCGGGCAGGCGCGCTGTCACCGGGCTGAACCCAGAGCCCTGGCGCAGAGACGCTGGGCAGGCGCGCTGTCACCGGGCTGAACCCAGAGCCCTGGCGCAGAGACGCTGGGCAGGCGCTGTCACTGGGCTGCACTCATACTGTTCAGACGTCAGGGTGCGAGAAGAAAATCACAGACGTTCTCTCTAATGGAATAACTACTAAGCTCTAACCATCTTACTTATAAACTGTACAAGTTAAAGTTTCAACAGAACACACTAAGGAGCTGTGTGGCACAACTGGCTTGGAAGACTGTTGACGGAGGCTGTTTGTCAACAGAAGATTTTTCTCTTGTTTTGTATTTTTGTTTTAAATTACAGATCATGGGGGATGGAGAGCTCAGTGGGTAAGCACACTGGCTGCTCACCCAGAGTTCAATTCCCAGCACCTACATGGCAGCTCGCAACTGTCTGTGACTCCAAGATCCGACATCCTCACACAGACATGCACATAAACTAAAAAAGAAAAATAACTAAATTATAGATCATTTAAAATGTCATGTAAAACAAGGCTATCGGGACGTGGCTCAGAAGGTAAAGGACTTGCCTGAAATATAAAAAGCACTGGGTTCAATCCATGCATAAAATCAAGAATGATGGCAAATGCCTATAACCCCAATACTGGAGAAGTAGAGGGAGGGGGCAGACATTCAAGGTAATGCTGGCTGTATAGTGAGTCTAAGACCACCCCGGGCTATATGAGATTCTAGTTAAAAAACAAAACAAAATCCTCTACTGGTTTGCCGACAGACCAGCCTCATGGAGCCATTTTCCTCACTGAGGTTCCCTCCTCTCAGATGACTCCAGCCTGGGTCAAGCTGACATACAACTAGCCGGCACATACACCTTTATTTCAAATCACATACCTATGCTGTTGGTAGAGCTGCACCACATGAGCAGGAAGCCCGTGCACAGCACGTTGACCGCACCAAAGAGAAGGATCTTCCAGGACTGCGGGAAGGAAAAGCACGCCCATTCACACAGTGTTGACAGAGTTCACAGATCTGTTCAAGCTGCCGAACCCACACTGAGAAAAAGCACATAATAAACCCAACTTCTTCTAAAAAGTATGTTCCATTTTCTACATCTTCCAAAATCATCACCAGGCAAGTTACCAGGAGGACTAGGCAACAGAGCAAAACCCTGTCAGAAACAACCCAACAAGAATGGAAAATTTAGCTGGGTGGTGGTGGTGCACACCCTTAATCCCAGCACACAGGAGGTAGAGGCAGGTGGATCTCCGTGAGTTTGAGGCCAGCTGATCTACCGAGTGAGCTCCAGGACAGTTGGGGAAACCCTGTTTCGAAAACCAAAACCAAACAAACAAGTAAAAATTAAAGATAACTCTCTGAATCAAGCTATTTATTACAAGTATCTGTGTCAGGCACGTGAGTACAGCAGAGACCAAAACACAGCCCTACAACGTGGGCAGAGTGACAATAAACAAGGATTTCGGTTAATGGCAGTAGGTACTAGGAAGCAAATAAAAAAGGCAGCGGCAGTCGGATCAGTGCATTCAAGCCCAGCCTGCTCCACAGAGTGCAGTTCCAGGATGGCCAAGGCTACACAGAGAAGACCTGTTTAAAAAGAAGTGGGCTGAGGAAATAGTAACGGGGGGAAGGTGTGGGAGGGTCTGTTCCAGACAGGCTCATCAGAAGGGCCTTGCAGCACAATGACAGAAGACAGGATATGAGACCACAAGAGGGGTCTGAGGAGACAGCACGTGACATCCTGAATGCCAAAAAATGCGTTTGTCTCACGTTCCCCAAAAAGCATTCTTCTAGGCATGGTGGGGTACACTTGTGATTCCAGCAAGTCTGAGGCTAGCCTAAGCTACATGGTGGGACTCTCAACCCCTCTCTGCCTAAAGAAAGCCAAAGAGCATTCTGGCTACTCCACGGCGCGACACTGGTGAGAAGCTGTGCGAAAGGTCAGATTCTGAGCACCACACGAAAGACAGAGCTGTCCCGTTTGCTGGAAACTCCCATGTGAGGAGCGAGGGACTAGACAAGGAGGAAAATGATGAAAACTTTTCTGGCTTTAACAGTTAATCTGCAAGACTATCCAGTTAACACGCAGCTGACTGAGGAAGAAGGTCCAGTTTTGACCACGCCATGACTGAAATGCCCGTGAGCCACCCACGTGAGCGGGACACTGAAGAGTTCAAGTTCCATAAAGAAGGAGGTGGGAGAGAGGTTAGGGCTTGAGATTTAAATACAGGGCCATCCATTCACAGGGAGTAAAGACAACTATGACAGCAGAAGCACTTCTAGACGTGTGAAATCTTAGCGGCGGGAGCTCACACTCCCAAGTGCAGAAGTAGGAACAGGATGAGAACAACTGAACGATGAAGGACACGTCAGGAAGAAGAAAGCCCAAGACTTTCGGAACTTATATAATGCTGTATTTAAGGAGAAGTGACCAATTCTTGTCAACTATGGCAAATAGGTCAAGAAAGATGAGAAATGAGGATGCGTGGTGATTTCGGTAACACAGATTAACACAGACACATCTGGGTTAGAAACTGTCAATTACTGGGCCAGCAAGATGGCTCAAAGGGTAAAGGTATTGTTGCCAAGTCCGAGGACTGGAGTTTGATCCCTGGGACTCACATGGGAGCAAAAGAAAAGTGATTCCCAAGCTGTTCTCTGACCTCCACATATGGCTCTGCAATACTCAAACCATGGTAGAAGGACTTACCCTGCGGTCAGCTGCTACAAGTCTAAATTCCTGTAGTAACTTTCCAAGAAAAGATCTCTGCGGCTTTCGAAAGAGATGAATTGTCCCCTTTAAGACAAACATAAAAAACACAAATTAGCCTTGAATATCTACTAAACTTCAAAGACACTGTGATTTGGTAGTGAACTAGCACTTGTTGAGTGTTCCACCTCCCAAGCACTTCCTCTATACAACTTACATGCATTTATTGAATTAATACTCAAATAACAATATGAGAAGCAAACCATTTTTGCTAAGTTCTCCAAAGTCTCCAAGCTAGTCAGTAGCTAATTCAGATGTAGGCATGTTTGGTTTTGTAGATATAGGGTTTCCCTGTGCAACCCTGGCTGTCCTGGAACTCACATTGTAGACCAGTGTGGTCCCAAACTTAAGACCTCTACCTCCTGAGTGCTGGGATTAAAGGCATGCACATCTACTACCCAGCTAAATATTTTTGGTTTTAACTAAGTACTTTACTAAACACTAAAGAGAGGGCGGATATAACAACCATCCTACATTTTCACTTCACTGAAGTTTGAGTCAAATACTGATGTCGCCCAAAGATCCTGGCCCTGGTTTTTTTTTTTTTTTGAAATAGACTATTTTTATCTGGAGTGAAATATATTTTCTTAAGGAATTGTGTGCCAGTTCAGGTCAGCACACACCAGTAATTACAGCATACTGAATTTGAGGAGAGCCTAGGGCAATGGTTCCCAACCTTCCTAATGTTGAGACCCCTTTAATGCAGTTCCATTCCTCATGTTGTGCTGACCCCAACTGATGTAGTATGTGTTGCTTTTAGTGGCTAACGAATAAAGAATCTACATTGACCTGTGATAGGGCAGAATACAGCTAGGTGGGAAAACTAAACTGAATGCTGGAGAAAGAAGGCAGAGTCGAGAGATGCCATGTAGCTGCCAGAGGGAAAAGAGGCGAGTTGAGAGTTGGAACCTTGCCGGTAGGCCACAAACCTTGTGGCAAAACATAAACTAATAGAAATGGGTTAATTTAAGACTTAAGAGTAGGCCAGCAGAGCGGTGGTGGCACACGCCGAGGCAGGCGGATCTTTGTGAGTTCTAGGCCAGCCTGGTCTACAAGAGCTAGTTCCAGGACAGGCTCCAAAGCTACAGAGAAACCCTGTCTCGAAAAACTAAAAAAAAAAAAAAAAAAAAAAAAAAAGAGTAGGCCAAATTTATGCTTAAGTGACTAAATAATATAGTTTCTGTGTGATTATTTCGGGAAACAAGTGGCTTCAACAACACCCAATCATAAAATTATTTTGTTGTTACTTCATAACAGTAATTTTGTTAACTGTTATGAATCATAACAAAGTATCTGATAAGTAAGATGGTCTTAGGCAAACTCTGTGGAAGGGTCATTTGAATCCCAAAGGAGTTGCGACCCGCGGGTTGAAAACCACTGGCCTAGGGTACATGATAAAAACACTACCACAAGGAAACAAAGTAAGAAGAAAAGATATGCCAGACAGTGGTGGCACATGTCTCTAATCTCAACACTTGGGAGGCAGAGGCAGACAGATTTCTGAATTTAAGGCCAGTCTAGTCTACAGAACCAGTTCCAGGACACCCAAAGCTACACAGAGAAACCCTGTCTCAAAAAACAAAAACAAAACAACAATGTATGGAATATTTTACCCCAAAATAAATGTTGCTTCATCAAACTGTCTAGTGGAGCAAAGGGGACTTGGAATGGGGAAGGGAGAGGAAACAGAAGGGAGGGAGGGATCATGGACAACTGCTCAAACTACAAATATTTTTGTGTGAAATGTCCTTTGTAACCCAGTTCAATGGATATGTACAAGGAAACCTTTTCAAAATGCTGTTTAACAGTGTGATCCTTAAGCAAGGTGTAGTGAGGCACACCCTGACTCCCAGCACTGGGGGACTGATGGCAGGAGGATCTTCCTGTGCTGGAGGCCAGCCTGGTCTCTACACTGAGTTCCAGCATAGCCAGCTATGTAGAAGACCCTGTCTCAAACACCAAAAACCAAAAGAACCAGTGTGATTCTTGGATATCTATTTAGCCTCAGATCATTATAAAAAATCTTCAAGCCTTTAATCTCAGCACACAGGAGGCAGAAGCAGGATTTCTGTGAGTTCAAGGCCAGCCTGGTCTACAAAGTGTGTTTCAGGACATCCAGGGCTGTTGCACAGAAAAACCCTTTCCCAAAAAACCAAAAAAAAAAAAGAAAACAACAACAAAAAACCAGAAACAAAAAACCCAAACAAACTTATGTATATGTGTGTGTGTGTATCTGTTTAAATGTGTGCCGCCTGTGTGTGGACGCCTGTGGAAGCCAGGAGGCAGCAGGTTCTCAGAACTGGCATTCTAGGATGTAAACAGAAAGCGCTTTTAAGCGCTGGGCCATTCATCTCTCCAGTCCCCAGTTCATCCCATGAACTTTAATTATTTTGTTAGGTTAGGGTCACTTTTTTAAGGGTCACTTCTGGTGCCATCTGATATTGTGGAGATCTGACATTGCTGGCTCAGTTGATAAAGTGTTTGTTGCTAAATAAGCAGAGGGTCTGGTGTGGATCCTAGAATCCACGTAAGTGCCAAGCGTGACTTTACAACCTCAGTGCTGGGGAGGAAGAACAGAGAGAGGTGAGATCCTTGGAGTTCTTCTTTACTTTACATTTGTTTGCTTGTTTACTTGTTTGTTTATTTATTTTTTGGTTTTTCCGGGAGGTGGTGGCGCAGGCCTTTAATCCCAGCACTCGCGAGGCAGAGGCAGGTGGATCTCTGTGAGTTTGAGACCAGCCTGGTCTACAAGAGCTAGTTCCAGGACAGGCTCCAAAGCCACAGAGAAACCCTATCTCGAAAAACCAAAACCAAAAAAAAAAAAAAAAAGGGTTTCTCTGTGGTTTTGGAGCCTGTCCTGGAACTAGCTCTTGTAGACCAGGCTGGTCTCAAACTCACAGAGATCCACCTGCCTCTGCCTCGCGAGTGCTGGGATTGGTTAAAGGTGTGCACCACCATCACCAGGCTGTTTATTTTTGAGAAAAGGTTTCTCATGTAGCTCTGGCTGCCTGGAACTCACTATAAAGACCAGACTGGCTCACAGGGATTCACTTGATGAACTTATAAGAGCTTCTACCTGCCTCTGGCTCCCAAATGCTGGAATCAAAGGCATGCATCCCCACTATGCCCAATTGGAATTTTAAAAAAATTGAACATTTTATTATTTTTTAAGTGTATGAGTGCTTTGCCAACAAATATATCTGTGTCCCACATATGTGTTACCCATGGAGGCCAAAAGAGGGAGTTGGATCCCCTGAAACTAGATTTATAGGTGGATGTGAGCCACCGTGTCAGTGCTGAGAATTGAACCTGGGTCCTTTGGGAGAGCAACTGCATTCTTAATCATTGAACCATGTCTCCAATCCTACTTGGAGCTCTTTGGTAAGCAAGAATAGCTGGGTCAATGAACTCATGTCCCCAAAAATGTGAAGGCACGCACAACGGTCCATGCCTTTAATCCCAGCACTAGCAAGACAGAAAGGCTGAGGATCTCCGAGCTTGAGGCAAACACAGTGAGTCCCTGTCTCAAAGTAAGTAATGAACAAACAAACAAGAAGTAAGTAGGTGAAGGGTGACAGTGGAAGATACCAATGTCGCGTTCCAGCTCACACGCACACATACACACGAACAGGTATACATATCACATATACACGATAAGGTGGAGAGTCAATGAAGACACTCAATACTGACCTCTGTCCTCCATAATCATCCACATACACACAACATACGCAAACATGGAATACATAAAAAAGGGAGAAACTGTCCGAGGAGGCTACCAAGGACCGTTCCATGCTTCATCATTGATATGCAGTCTTCTTAGATTATCCCAAACTATAGTGCTTTTGCAGTTTATTATAGGACAATCCTCATCCTGGTACCTTGTATCAGAAGTTAGTCTTTGTAACTTTACTAATGCTAATAGTTATACTTTCTCCACATTTTCTAAGAAAGTACTATATTCTTACCCAGAACATTTTCTTCATTAGAACACACAAGTCATAAAACCACTTCCTGGCTCGGCAGTGGTGGTGCACACCTCTAAATTGGGCACTCAGGAGGCAGAGGCCGGCAGATCTCTGTGAGTTCAAGGCCAACCTGGTCTACAGAGTGAGTTACAGGACAGCCAGGGCTACAAAGTAAAACCCTGTCTCAAAAAAACAAACAAATATGGATCTCTGTAAGTTCGAGCCCAGCCTGGTCTACAAGAGCTAGCTCCAGGGCAGGCTCTAAAGCTACAGAGAAACACTGTCTCAAAAACCAAACAAACGAAACCAAACAAACAAGTAATAATCATAAAAATTGTCACTTCCCTCTCCCAGATTCCACAGGGAGGACAAAGAATTAAAAAAAAAAAACTATGCCAGGATACTGAGACTTGAGATTATGCGGGCTGGCGGCTCAGTCAGGAAAGTGCTGGCCGCATAAGCATGAGGACTTTGTTAGAGCCGCAGCATCCTGAAGGAGCCTGTAATCTCAGGACCAGGACGGCAGAAATACTAAGATCCCTAGTGCTGCACCTGTAGCTCGGTGGTAGATTTCGTGCCTTAAGTGCTTGAGGCTGCACGTTCAATCCCCAGAACTGGCATGGACCCCTGCCCTCCACACACACCTCCACACACACATAAACTCATACAGAGTAAAGAGCAGGTAAGGTTATACAGGAAAGGATGGGAGTAGGAGATGGAGAATCCAGGCAGACGGAAGAGCACATGCAAAGTAGGTTCCTACAACGAAGTCTGCAAGCTGTTCACTGTTGTCAGTATGGATGTTGTGTGTATTTAAAAAAAAGAAGAAGAAGAAGAAGAAGCCAGAAAGACTGAAGGCGATCTGGTCCCTGCCACTCCCCACAGAGGACAAAGTTTTACCCATTTTCTGTATGCAAAGGATTACTGAGATTTTATGGAAGTATTACATAAGATTTAAAAAAAAAACGGGATAGAACTATGACTCAGAAGAGCACTCACCGCTCTTACTAAGGACAGGGGTTCGGTTCCCTGTGCCCACAAGGCACTCACATTTGTCTGTAACTCCAGTTCCAGGAGCTTCAACACCTTCTTAGCTCCCAGGGCACCAACATACATGCAGACACAACATCCATACACAAAATTAAATAAAAAAATCTTGAGACTGGAGAAATGGCTCTGTAGGTAAGAACACGTACTGTTCTTCCAGAGGACCCAAGTTTGATTCCTAGCACCCACATCCAGTCTCAACTGCCTGTAACTCCATCCCTGGGATCCCTGGGGGAATCTAATGTCTCTGCTTCCTCCGACTTCTGCACTAATGTATTAGCACAAGCCCACATAACTTAAAATAACAAATTCTTTAAAGGATCATCATTAAATTTTCAAAAATATAATTTGAAAGAATATTTTAAGATATTTAACATCCAAAGAAGAAAACTTTACGGTGGTAAACAGTAAGAGAGCAAAATTGTGCCATTGTCATACGTAAACTACCAAGAAGGGATCAAGGAGTTTTTATGACCATTTGAAAGGGCAGCCAGCACTCCGATGTCTGAAAACACAACCATCTACTCACTTAAATTGAGAGATTCAGGTATGACTTCTGGATTTTGTTGTCTGTTTTTAGATCTTTTTTTTTTTTCCAGGTAGGGTGACTATATAACCCAGGATAGCCTTCAAATCTCAATCCTCCTGCCTCAGCTTCCTGAGTTGTAGGTCACAGGCGTGTGTCACTACACTCAATTTAAAAACTAACTCCTGGCAATGGTGGCACAGGCCTTCAACCCCAGCAGAGGTTGAGGCAGAGGCAGGCGGATCTCTGTGCGTTCGAGGCCAGCCTGGTCTACAAAACGACTTCCAGGACAGCTAGAACTGTTACACAGAGAAATCCCGCCTCGAACACCACCCCCAAAGAACTTAATCCTTTTTAGGGAAATCACAACACTCCAACAACCACGGCGCATAATAGAACCTTCACTAGCTGCTCCACTAACCCTTTCTGGAGCCGCCGGTGCCTACTGAAGTTGCAGTGTCAAACTATTTAAACACTCAAATGCCGCAAACGCGTGAAAACCCGTCCACGCACCGCTACTCTAGTCGCTATGTGGACTTGTTTCCTGACAGATGTTTATTTGAACATCAGGAGAATCTCGGATCCCAGCTGTGGAAGCACCCTTGAGGACCAGCGCTTGGGGACCCGTGTGTGAGCAGCCGCTCCTCCCTGCCGGCGCAGCCCCGACGACGCGGTTCCGAGCCGCGACGGCACAGCGGGACGCTCCGGCGAGGAAGCAGGGGGAAGCACCCCGCACCGAACCCGCACACCGCACAGCCAACTCACCATGGTAAGGAGCCCTACAGCTCCCGCCGGAAGACGCTCTGGGAGTTCGCTTTACCCGAGCGGAAAGGGCGGGTCATCAGAGTCCGATTGGTTGGCGGGCGGTGGGGGCGGAACTGCGCGTGCGCCCAAGGTCCCGACCCTTCCGGCAACCTCGGCTTGTTCAAGAGATGGGGTTGCGATTGCCGGACAGCTCGCCGAGGGAGAGGGTAGGCTTTTGGTATCACGCTAATATTCCTGTTTTCAAAATGAAGAAGCTGTAAGATTAAAAGATGTCACAGTAGGCCTGGCGGTGGTGGTGCACACCTTTAATCCCAGCACTCAGAATGCCTAGGCAAGCAGATCGCCGTGAGTTTGAGGCCAGCCTGGTCTACAGAGTGAGTTCCAGGACTCAGGACAGACAGCCAGGGCTACATAGAGAAACCTTGTCTCGAAAAACAAAACAAAATCCTCCACACGGTTTCCACAGTAAACACTTAAAATCATAAGGACTCGAGTTCTATCCCCAGAACTCACGCAGGTGGCCAGGCTTGTTTGGTCCCGGTGCTCAGGAAGCAGAGGCTTATCCCAGGGGCCTCAAGCTCAGTGGCCCTATTTCAAAAACCAAGGTGGACGTCAGCCTTAGATACAAGGTTGTCCTCTGGCTTCCATGTGCACTTCACTGGCCAGGGTACACACAGCATTGCCTGCGTATAGTTCTAACGCTGAAGGTTGTGAACGGAAGACTGTACGAAACAGCGACACTCGGTCTCAAAAACCAAAAAAGAAAGGAAAACAAAACAAAAAACACCACAAAGGGGGCTGAAGAGATGACTCAACGGTTAAGAGCTGACTGCTCTTCCAGAGGTTCCGGGTTTGATTCTCAGCATCCACATGGCTGCTCACAGCCGTTTGCAACTCCAGTTTAAGAGGATCAGACACCAACCACCACTAAGCCCTTATGGAGCACAAGTGACAGGCACCGGTTTAACTGCCTAAACTGGGTGTAGACCTGTATGGAACCCGATAGGATCAGTGGCTGAGGAAGGAATATTGAGTTCTAGCATGTCTGTGCTTTAGAGTAGGTTCGCCGTCACCCTCCCGAATTTAGTGAGGTCATCCCAAATTTAAGGAGAAAGTAAGGGATTGTAGCTGGGTTCCATCCCAGCAATACAAAACAAAAAAATGTTACACACTCAATGTGGTGCCCTCCTTGGAAGGCTGTGGCAGGAGACAGAATTCAAGTCACACTTCACACAAAAGTACCAAAAGACATGAAATAGAGTAGCGTTTGTTAGAACAGTTTCAGTGGGAGGAGATGAGACAAGGTAAGGGTAAAAAGGACTAAAATTCATTATATACTAGGAAACTATCCAAGAATGAAATATTTTAAAAATCAGAAACATTGCTCAAGTCATATCTATTTCACATGCTGGTGTGAACGCAGGATATTTTGTTTTTAGCTTAATATACTCTAGCTCATTCTCTAACAGTTTTATATCTCTATGGTTTCTTTCTTATGTAGTAATGTCATCGAAAACTAAGACAGTGGTATATAAAGACTATATTTGGAGACCTTATCTGTTAGGCATTGGTCTTAGGGAAATTAAGAGACATACACAGAAAGAAAAAAATGTAAAACTATTCATAAGTAGTATATCAAAAGTAGGGTAATATCTGGTGGCCCGTGCTCATCCTAATAGTTGAGGGTAGCAGAGGTAAGCAGAGTTCTGTGAGTTCCAGTTCGGCCAGAGCTTCACATGGATACCCTGTATTTGAAAAAAAGGGAGTGGGGGTATGTTATTAAAGATTGACAGAGTGGTTGATTCATAGTGGTTGGATAGGTTCTTAAAGTTACTTTGTGTTCAGATGTCTGAAAAGGCCAGAAGAGGGCATTAAAAAGTCTTGGGGCTGAAGGTAAAAAGACTTGTGAATCACCAAATGAGGAGGGGATTCAAACTCAGTCTTGATGATTGGGCAGGAAGTACCCTTAACCACTGAGTCATCTCTCCAGCCCCTCAGAAAAGCTTCTTCAGAGAGATGAGACTAACATCTAAATGATAAATATTCTTGGAAAATGACTTTTCCCCAGGCAGAATAAACCAGAGCAAGCATCTTGAAAAGGTGCACGGTGAGATCTGAAAAGTGATAGCATATACTGTATGAAAATCTGGATCATGACTTCACCAGAGCAAGAACTGTCGAGTCAGTTAGGATCCATTTAAATCAATCACTTTTAGTGAGACTGTGTCTTAGATAGCCCAGGCTTTCCTGAAGTCACTATGAAGTTAATGATGGCCTTGATACTTCTACCTCTTCCTCCTGAATGCTTGATTACAGGAAAATACAAACACAGCCCATTAAATTTTTTCACGGGCATGGGAACACAGGAAAGAGGCAGAAGAAAAAGCCAATGAAACTCCAACCCAAGCAAATCATAGGTCCTGTTAAGCCCCCTTAGATTAAAATCCAATTATTAAAAATACAGACTTCTTTCCACAGTTCTATTTCACAGTCCTGAGCATTTGTATCCACTCCAGTGTGTGACTAACTTGCCTCTTCCTTTTTTTTTTTTTGCTTTGTTTTGTTGTTTTGAGACAGCGTTTCTCTGTGTAACCACCCTGGCTGTCTTGAAACTCACTCTGTAGACTACGCTGGCCTCAAACACACTGAGATCCACCTGCCACTGCCTCCTGAGTGCGGGATTAAAGGCGTGTGCCACCACCATCTAGCTTCCTAATGCCCATGTTAAATGGCCCATCATTTTAGGTGACCTCTTCAAGACACTTGGTCTGACATCCAACTCTGGGTTACCTCAGGAACAATGATTTGAACTCCAGCTCGAGACAAACCCTCAGGCCCCAGACTGTTATCCCAAGAAGGTCCTGCTTTTTTAAGATAGTCTTTGGTTGGCATCTGTAAATGAAGATTTAAAGCTAACTTACCCCTATGTATTTCCTAACAAATGGTTTCACTGTTGCTAGGGAAATTAAAGACAGATGTGGAGTCTTAAAATCCGCATTTTACAGATTTTGGGGCTCAGTGAACATAAGTGTGTGGTAGCTTTTGACTATGGAGAAACTGAGGCATCACATTTTCCCCATTTCTCATCTGCATTCTTCTTCTCTTCTGTACTTCAAGTCACAAGTACTGATACGGTCCCACTGTCTCAAACCTTTTCTGTCCTGTACTCTTGTTCTGTCTGTATCACTGGCTTAGCATTAAAAACATTGGATAGAAAAAACGAAAAGGTGCCAGGTGTAGTGATGCACACCTTTAATCCCAGCACCTGGGAAGCAGACACAGGTGGCAAGTTCCAGGACAGCCAGGACTACACAGAGAAATTCTCTCTCAAAAAACATGACATGCATTTGTTTCTTTTTTTTGGCAGGTTTTTCTTTGGTTTTGTTATGTTTCTCTGTTGAATATTAGGGTCTATTGTCTCTTTCTATAAATTAACATGTTCAAGGCATCTGCTGTTCATCCCCCAAAGGGGGTGATATGAGAATCTGTTTCCATTTATTCTGATTGTAGATCACATAACTTTCCTTTGGATACTTGGCGTCTGTTTTCTTGTAAAGAATATTGCCTATTCTGAATCTACACTATTAAAAGTATAACCATGGTACTGTGAAGATACTTTAAATTGCGAAGAGTTTCTGTTTACTTTGTCTCTAAGTTTCGATTTTTAGTTTGCTTTTTTGAGACAGGGTTTCTCTGTGTAGCCCTGGTTGTCCTGGAACTAGCTCTTGTAGACCAGGCTGGCCTCAACTCACAGAGATCCACCTGCCTCTGCCTCCCGAGTGCTGGGACTAAAGAAGTGCACCATCACTGCCTGGCTTCAATTTTCAATTTCAAAACTATCCCCAAGCAGTTTTCTTGTGTACACTTTGCTGTCTTTGTGTTGTTAGTTTTGTGAGACAGGTCTACTGAGTAGCCCTCCCTGGATGGCCTGAACTCTCTTTTCTTTTTAAATTTATTTATTTATTTATTTTTTCATTGAGAAAAGAAAGAAAAAAAAACAAGTTTCCACCTCCTCCCAGCCTCCCATTTCCCTCCCCCTCCTCCCACCCTTCTCCCCCTCCTCCCACCCTTCTCCCCCTCCTCTCACTCCTCTCCCCCTCCCTCTCCAAAGACCAGTCAGGGTTCTCTGCCCTGTGGTAAGTCCTAGGTCCCCCCCCCATCCATATCTAGGAAGGTGAACATCCAAACTGGCTAGGCTCACACAAAGCCAGCACATTGCGTAGGATCAAAACCCAGTGCCATTGTCCTTGGCTTCTCAGCAGCCCTCATTGTTCGCCATGTTCAGAGTCCAGTTTTATCCCATGCTATTTCGGTAACAGTCCAGCTGGCCTTGGTGAGCTCCCAGTAGATCAGCTCCACTGTCTCAGTGGGTGGGTGCACCCCTCGTGGTCCCGACTTCTTTGCTCATGTTCTCCCTCCTTCTGCTCCTCATTGGGACCTTGGGAGCTCAGTCCAGTGCTCCAGTGTGGGTCTCTGTCTCTATCTCCATCCATCACCAGATGAAGGTTCTATGATGATATGCAAGATATTCGTCAGTATTGCTATAGACTAGGGTCATTTCAGGTTCCCTATCCTCAGCTGCCCAAGGAACTAACTGGGGACCTCGGCTTGGGCTCCTGGGAGCCACTCTAGGTTCAAGTCTCTTGCCAACCCTTAACTAAGAATTGTGCTTCCGTGCTTCCCTATCCAACCTTCCTTTATCCCAATCCTCCTTTTTCCCCAAGTTCCCCCCATCCTCCCCTTCTCCCTTTTCTCTCCCCATCTCCCCTTACCCCCATCCCACCCCACCCCCAAGATCCCAATTTTCTCCCTGGCAATTTTGTCTACTTCCCATAGCCAAGAGGGTAACTATATGTTTTTCCTTGGGTTCACCTTCTTACTTAGCTTCTTTAGGATCACCAATTGTAGACTCCGTGACCCTTATTTATGGCTAGAAACCAATTATGAGTGAGTACATCCCATATTCATCTTTTTGGGTCTGGGTTACCTCACTCAGAATAGTGTTTTCTATTTCCATCCATTTGCATGCAAAATTCAAGAAGTTATTGTTTTTTACCGCAGCGTAGTACTCTACTGTGTATATATTCCACACTTTCTTCATCCATTCTTCCATTGAGGGGAATCTAGGTTGTTTCCAGGTTCTGGCTATTACAAATAATACTGCTATGAACATGGTTGAACAAATGCTCTTGTCATATGATAGGGCATCTATTGGGTATATTCCCAAGAGTGGTATTGCTGGGTCCAGGGGTAGGTTGATCCTGAATTTCCTGAGAAACCGAAACACTGATTTCCAAAGTGGTTGCACAAGATTGCATTCCCACCAGCAATGGATGAGGGTACCCCTTCCTCCACAGCCTCTCCAGCAAAGGCTATCATTGGTGTTTTTTATTTTAGCCATTCTGACAGGTGTAAGATGATATCTCAAAGTTGTTTTGATTTGCATTTCCCTGATCGCTAAGGAGGTTGAGCATGACCTTAAGTGTCTTTTGGCCATTTGAACTTCCTCTGCTGAGAATTCTCTGTTCAGTTCAGTGCCCCAATTTTTAATTGGGTTAATTAGCATTTTAAAGTCTAGTTTCCTGAGTTCTCTATATATTTTGGAGATCAGACCTTTGTCTGTTGCGGGGTTGGTGAAGATCTTCTCCCAGTCAGTAGGTTGCCTTTTTGTCTTGGTGACAGTGCCCTTTGCTTTACAGAAGCTTCTCAGTTTTAGTAGGTCCCATTTATTCAATGTTGCCCTTAATGTCTGTGCTGTTGGGGTTACACATAGGAAGCGATCTCCTGTGCCCATCTGTTGTAGGGTACTTCCCACTTTCTCTTCTATTAGGTTCAATGTGCTGAACTCTCTTTGTAGAACAGGCTAACCTCAGAACTCAAGAGTTTGCTCACTTTTTGCCATTTGGGTGCAGGGATTAAAGACATTCACCATCATGACAGGCTTATTTGTCTGTTTTGAGATAGGGTCTAAGAAACCCAGGCTGGGAAAAACAAAAAAACAAAAACCAAAAGAAAGAAACAAACAAAAAACCCCAGGCTGGAGTTTCTTAGTAATTTCAATGGAATTTAAGCAAAATAGGCCTTGAATTGGCAGTTGTCAGCCACCCAAGGCCTGGGATTACAGGAATATGCTCAATTTGATCAATTCTTTGGACTTTGCTATCTGCTGGGTTCCTTTGAATATCCTGCTAGATAAGTAAAATTTTAGAAAGTACCGATGATTTGAAAGGAATCAGAATGTGTAGTTGATGTGGGCTAACTTATCCCATGCCTTTCCAAGATTTCTGTTCTCATTTCCAGCTGTCTCAGAAGCCTGAGATACCTTTTCAACTGAACAAGTAGCTACCATTCTGCTTGAATTTTACTTTCAAATGAACTGCACAAGCTGGAAACTGACACATAACAGAACTCTTCAAACACTGGGATTTTTGTCACTTCTGACTAGTTTGCTTTGCTCTTCAGAGCCTTCCGGTCATTGTTATGTATATTTTGTTCAGAGTTTATTACCATAAGAGTTACAAAAGACTCCATCAAATTGCAACCTCTGAAATATCAAAGATTCAAACTATACAAAATTAAGGCAAAACCAAGTTTATCATTTATTTACAATAAAATTAATTAGGATAAAAACCCATTTTATGCAGCTGAATGTACCCTTTAAGTCATTCCTTTTGTAGAAGTAAAAAGTTAAGACTAAAATTGAGACAGACATTTAAAGGAAAATAATCTGCCTTAAGAATCCGAAAAGCAAACTGTAAGCCATTCATTCTACAAAAAAGTTAGTTTTGTATGAAACATAAACAATTTTACATTATAAACAAAGAATACCACTTTAACTTAAAATTTAACTTAAAATTCTGTTTGTCCAGTTACACCTTAAGCACAAAAAGACGAAAATAAATCCAATTGGCTTCTAGTCTCGGGAAAGCTTTGTAGCCCTAGCAGATCTGGAAAGATGGTATTGAGTCTTTCCTCTGGCTCAGTTAGGTCATCAGTAAGTTCACCGAGCTTACCAGGACTCCGTCATGTCAACATGAACACACCCAATCCTTACTTTTTAAACATCATCTTGAACAATAAACAGAGCTCAATACAAAAATCTAAAATTAATATAAATTAAAATCTAATGTTAATTTGGAAATCCCCAGCAAAATCTATACTTACTGAAAAAGAACAAACGTCCCAGTGTGGGGTGCACACTGGCATCCCAGCACTCGGAGGTGGAGGAAGAAAGAGGAATAGGCTACTCATTGAGTTCTAGGCCAGCTTAGGCTCCATGAGACCCTGTTTGAAAAACAATAACAAAAAGCCTAAAATAAACCTGGGTCATAAGACATCACAGAAAGTGTTCTCTCATACTGGCTGAACCTCCTGCCTGATGAACAAAGGAGCGTCTACACACTGATGACAGTCACACGGTGATACCTGTGACTCAGTTTAGTGTAACTCAACTTCTGCACCTTTTAGACAAAGGAAAATTTTGTTACCTCTTAAAACTCTTCTGGAAAGAATCATAAACTAACCCTAACTTTAAAGACTCTTCTATTGTAATAACTGACCTGGAGCCTGTTCAATACATAAACAGTGGCAATGCTGTCAATCCCTTCCTAAACGAAAACACAATGAAGTCTAAGCTTTGTTGTAGACATCTGGGTTAGAACTGCTGCACCATCACCACAGGCTTGCATCGTCAGCAAGCTCTAACGATGCTCTAACATCTGGAACCTTGAACAGACACTAGTCAGAACCAAAAATATGCACAGCTTTGGTTTAAATTGTTTTCCTATTTATCTAAACTTCATTTTTATCATTCAGGGGTGTCTGAAATCATGATTAAAAGAGACATGACTTAAATTACAGCCATAAACAGCATATGCATCTAAGAAATAAACCATCTTCTATGTTTAAATAAAATCTTTAATAAGACCAAGAGTAAAACTGAGGATGTAGTCTTTATCATAAATTTTTACCTGGGGGAGGACAAGTGTTTTAATGTATTTCCTCAAACATCTTTCTTACATGAGAAGATGGTGTTACTACCACAAAACCATTCTTTCTACCTATGATATTTTACAAAGCATCATTTAAGCACCAAAGAAAATTTCTGTAAACAAACTTTTAACCAGTAAACTAATGGCAAATATCATTTTGCCTTTATACAATTCTTAAAAGGCCACACATGAGCCTCTACTTCCTATAATGCATTTTTGTGATAAAAGTCCAGCCATATTTATACAAACAACAAAGAATTACTATACAATTATGGAAACAAAAGGTAGATCAACAAACTAGAGCTTTTTAGTTAAAAAGCAAGAACAGGAGACCTATAAAATATATGCCGTGTAGAAAAATTCGGATTTTTAAGTTTCATGGAAGGAATGGCAATTAGTAAAAAGATGGTAGTGTCACTGGCATTTAATGATCCTGTTAGGAAAGTAATCAGCAATAAACTAGAAATGTGCTACCTCCTAGTATGTCCCTTCTTTCACACTGGTGCAATTTATAGCACTTAACATCAGCTCTCTAAAATACTAGAATAATTCCAACACAAAAACTAAATTCCAGCTGGAATAAATTAAATCTGCAAGGGATTTCTGGTGTATTAGAAAAAAAAATACTGCAGGGCACAGGAGGACTGACCTACATGTTACATGACAGAGTGACTCAAACCTTCAAACCTTTGTTGTGCCAGATTCTCTGTTGCTATAATATTGCTTTCTAAACTGTTTGGCAGCAAGGCAATAAAATAGAAAAACAAAACATAAAAGAAAGTACTAATGGTTTAATGTTTGTATATCTAGGTTGAAAAAAGCCTTGGCGTAGCTCTTTCTTACTGCAGATGGAAAAGGTTTCCATTTGGCACGCTGAAGTTGTAGGAAAAGCAGGAAAGAACTCCGAGTGGTTGGTAACTAAGGTAAGGTAACAGGGAGCTAAGGGAACCAGAACAGAGAGTGTTGAAGAAAAACGCCGGAGACAGACAACAGCGAGCTCTTTGTGTCTACCAGTCACTGTCTCTGAAATACTTTCATTTGAACACAATATACAAATTATTATTTACATAATGATTACTCTCAATAAGGAGCTAGAATCTATTTTTGCTGTGCTCTAACTAACAGTGCCCACTGAAAAAAACCATTGACCACCAGGCAAGAAGGCCTTAAACAAAAATTCCATTCACATTGCATATTTTATTTAGGTCTGTCTTTTTGTTCCTCTTCAAGTTTGGTGCGCAAAAAGGAAAACTCTAAAAAGTCCTGTAAACGAAGTCTGAGTTCCTGTGGCTGATAACTTCTCTGAAGCTCGTGTTTCTTGTTAAGTAGAATGTTCTGCAGGCTTACAAAGGCATTGCTTTAAACAGTGGTGTCTCCAAAGTCCTTGTTCCAGCGGATGTATGCTTCTAGGGTTTGAGGGCTTACACTGCGCTTTATCTTTTTTAAGGACTCTGTGAAGTCAGATAATCGAATATTTCTCATCTAGATTAAAAAAAGGTGACATAGAAAGAAATGATGAACATGTATGCAGTAAATAAATTAAAATGGAACTTTGTTAATTTTATAAGATAAACATATTCTTAGAAAAATCATGCTAATCATTTAAATATATTTTTATATTACATATTAGGCAAGTTTGCTATACAAGACACCTACAAAATCTATGCCAATACACTGTTATTATTTGTATATTAATATTTCATAGCATATGTTTTCTTCACTAAAAAAAAAAAAACAGAAGACATTAGAAAAAAATCTGACAAAGCAACAGAAAACAAACCTAAATTCTACCTCTGGGATGTATAATTACAGTGGTTTGAGTGAGAATGCCTCCCACACCCCACTCCCACAAGGCTCCGATATTTGAATGCTTAATCTAAAGTTGGTGGAACTGTCCCTTGTTGGAGGAAGTGTGTCACTGGGGTGCTCTTTGAGTTTTCAACAGCCCATGCCAGGTGCAGTATGTCTCTTTCCTGGCCTCCTTCTTGCTGATAAAGGCGTAAGGTCTCCGCTTCAGTGCCGTGCCTGCCTGCCTACTGCCATTCTGCTATTTTTTCAAGTTGCTTTGGTCATGGTGTTTTGTAACAACAATAGGAAAGTAACTAAGACAACAACCCAAACTTATTCTACTTCTGGTTTTTCTCTCCATCGTGCCCTAAGATTGCACACTGGTCCACCTTCCATTCCCCACAAGTATATCTCTAAGTTCATACCAGGTTCATCACAAAGGAAAAGGGTTGGTTACAATAAACATGAGCTGGGAATGATGCTTTTTAGCAGCATATGAAGCTTCCTACTATTGATATTGCTGAGAACCCAACACCAGACCTTTACACGTGCAAGGCACACACTCTATCACTAAGCTCCATCCCTAGGGATCCTCCTAACATACGAAATCACGTTTCTTGTAGCTTTTCACTCAGTGCTTACATAACTTGATTAAATGACTACATTTTTAACCATTACTAAAATACAGCATAGTAACTGATTTATAAGACTTATATATTTAAATGAAACAAAGTTAAAATTGTCTTGTTTCTAATTAAATAGAGTAGAAAAATTTACAAGTCTTATAGAGGATTCAAATGAAGAAAAATAATCATAAAATATACATACCTCACTGGCAGACATATTCTTCACCTGCTCTGGTTTCAGTTCTGTAAAAGATAAGTCAGATACTTAAAAAATATTTTAAGTTTAAATTTCGTATTGGCAAATGTAAGTACAGTGATCTCATAGTACCTGTGCAATGCACATCATTAAAGTCAAAAGACATTCGCACAGACAGCACATACAATAAAAATAGTAAATGAGGAAATGTAGACATTCAGTTTCTTGCATATAGCTCCAAACCACCACTTATAAATTTGAAATAGAAGCCGGGCGGTGGTGGTGCACGCCTATTTTAATCCCAGCACTCGGGAGGCAGAGGCAGGCGGATCTCTGGGAGTTCGAGGCCAGCCTGGTCTACAAGAGCTAGTTCCAGGACAGGCTCCAAAACCACAGAGAAACCTTGTCTCGAAAAACCAAATAAATAAATAAACTTGAAATAGAACTAAGAAGAAAGTAACTTGTTTGTTATAAAAGATTTTTGTTGCTGTTGTTGTTTTGTTTTTTGTTGTTGTTGCTGTTTTAGGGTTTTGTTTTTGTTTTTTGTTTTTTTTTCCGAGAGAGGATTTCTCTGTGTAGTAGTCCTGGCTGTCCTGGAGCTCACTCTAGACCAGGCTGACCTCAAACTCACTGAAATCCACCTGCCTCTGCCTCCCAAGTTATTTTTTGTTTTTCAAGACAGGATTTCTCTGTGTAACCTTGACTGTCCTAGAACTTGCTCTGTAGGTCAGGCTGTCATTGGGCTCAAAGATCCATCGCCTGCTTCTGCCTCCTAAGAGCAGGGATTAAAGGCTCACACCACAACTACCGGGCATAAATAAATTAGTTGATGTGTATGGGTGTTTTGTCTGCATGTGTGTCGTTGCACCACATGCACTACCTGTTAAATATGGAGGGCATTGCAATTCCCTGGAGTTATAGTTGGTTTAGAGTTGCCCTGTAGGTGCTGGGAATTGAATCTGGATCCTCTGTAAGAACAGCCAGTCTTCCTAATTACTGAGTCATCTCACCAGCCCCTAGATTTAGAGGCTCTCAATGCCCAGCACTGCCAAAAGAAACAAACCATCCAGTTTTCTTGCTCCTTAGTCACTATAAAAAATTGACACATCAGAGAAGTTTATTTGCAAATTGCTCTCCCATTTCTACTTTTAAAAAAAAGAATTATTTTTAATTTATGACTCTGTGTGTGCCACATGTGTGAAAGTACCTCAAGAGGCCAGAAGAGGGCATCAGATCTCTGGAGCTGCAGTTACAAGTGGTTGTAGGCCATCCAATGTGGGTGCTGGAAACCTATTTGAGTACTATGAGAGCAGCAAGTGCTCTTAATACTGAAGCCATCTTTCCAGCCCCCATTCCTTTTTTTTAATTATTATATCATATGTTTTAGGTGTTTGCATGCATGTATATCTGTGTACTATGTGCACGTCTGTTGTCTGCAGAGGCCAGAAGACAGATGGTGTCAGAACCTATGGAATTGGAGTTAGAGTGGTTGACAGCCACTCACTATGTGGGTGCTGGGAACTGAACCTAGGTCCTGTGGAAGAACAGCAAGTGCTCTAAAGCTCTGGGCCATCCCTCCATATCTGTTCTGCATTTCTACTCTTGACTAAGAATAAAAGTCTCATTTGATGCTTAGTCTGTGTATTGTTCTGCAGTTGGGAAAGCAGCCTGGAGGCAGAAACTGGTATCAGACTCAGTCACCCAAATCTGGTCAGTCACTCTGCTCACTGGAGAATCACTTCTTGTAAGTAAGTGTTAGCAGTCAGGAAGGAAGGAACATCAAGGACTGACTGTTTTTCTGGGAGCCATTTTAAGTATACCAGCGGGTACTTGTTGAGAAGATGCAAACTGCTTGTGCCCTGCCCATTGGCTGACTGTCGTGCCCGCCTAGACCTGTAAGGAAGACGCAACACTGGAGCTCTTCTTGCAAGCAGTTTATTCAGGACCTTGTTCACAGCAATCTTTCTCTTTCTCTCTCTCCGGGCAAACCTCTTCCAGCCCTTAAAAAGGCACAGGCCGCCAACCTCGGATTGCCAGGTGGGCACTGCCCATAGGTCCACGCATATGCAAGCAGCTGACAATCATTGCGTGATAATAGCATGAGTCAGGCCTTAGCCGTAATAGGAGTTGATTATCACAGAGAGCACTCGCTTTCGGGATCACGGAGGGCGGGAGCCAGCACCATGAGGTGCGGCTCCACGCAGCTCTCTACACATAGCCATCAGGTGTGGCTCCACGCTGCTCTCTACAGCTGACTGCTTCTGGGAGGTGGAAATGTATCCCCTTTGTGATGGCCTCCAACATTGTGATCTTACCTTTGGGAGAATGAAAGAATGTGCTGAGGCAAGACTGGTTCTTCGGGAGTTTTTTTTTTTTTTGTTTTTTGAGGAGGGGGAATCTAACTTTGAGGAGATTAAAATATTTCTGTTGTTGAGGACCCTCTACCCCATGGGGACTTATCTTTGAGAAGTTCAGAAGTATTTCTTCTACAAACATGGGCTTCTGACAGGGACCTGGGAATCAGTGACCATGTGAGGACCTTCTAAGGATTTTTTGTAGGACCAAGACTTGGGCTTGGATATCTGTTCTACTATTATGTTTGTCTAAGTACACTGTCTTAAGAATTTGTGCTGGGCGGTGGTGGCACACGCCTTTAATCCCAGCACTCCCAGCACAAGGGCAGGTTGGTCAATACAACAAGTTCCAGGACAAAATCTAAAGCTATTGAGAAACTCTGTCTGGAGGTGGAGGGTGTTCTCTGCTGTTGATTATTTCCTTGGATTCCAGACAGCTAGCTTTACTTCTTTTCTTCCCATTTGTTTTCAACGTTTTTGGTATGTATGAGCCATTATATATGCCTGTATGTGCACAAGCATGCACACAGAACTTCAGGGAAGAATGGCAGGTGTTATCTTCTAGTATTCTCTGTCTTATTCCTTAAAGACAGGGCCTTGAGGGCTGGAAAGCTACTCAGTGGTTAACTGTACTTCATAACAATTATGAAGCCTGGAGTTCTGATCCAGCACCTAGTGCAAGCCCTATGCTGCAAGGGAGAGGGACACAGTGTAATGGTCTCTCCTGTCGCTTTAAGAGACAAGCCACACCCATTCCCCCTCCAAGTACACTGAGGCAGGCAGATCTTCCTTCCTGCTTGCAGCCTGAGTTCCTTCTTTTTCCCTCACCCTCTCGAAGAGGCAGCTTCTGTCTCTCCCTCCCACCCCTCTGCCACATAGCCCACTGCTGTCAGCCTGCAGGGTTCTTGCTGCTGCAGCCTCTGGGGATCCGGCAGCACTTTTAATTAATCCATTACAACAAGAGGATTGTTAGAGTCTGCTTAATTCTAGTCTAGTCGAGCAAACCTGAGTCCCAGGCTCACAGAGATATCCTACGTGAAGGTAAAAGACCTGGAGTGACAGTCCAGGTCACCCGGACTCCCTCTTCTGGCTTCCTTGCTGGCACACAAGCATGTGTACTCACACACACATAAATACACAAACAATAAATCTAAAATAACAGTGACATAAAAACAAGGTATCTTGCCAACCCAGAATCTCAGTATTTGGTTAAGCTGGCTGGCTAGCTAATTTCTGGGAACTGTTCCCCAGTACTGGGGTTACTGGCATGTGGAGTCATATCTAGTTTTTATATATGCATGCTGGGATTCAAACTCAGGGTTGATTTCAGTTTTTTTTTTCTCGAGACAGTGTTTTTGCACAGCAAGTGCTCTTACCTACTTGAGTCATCTCCTAGCCCTTAGGTTTCTGTTGTTTATTTGTAGTACCAGGAACTGAACTATGGTCTTGGACATGTAAGGCAATCACTGAGCTGATGCTCTCTTTTACACTGGCAAGCCTTCATCTCACTCACTAGTCCATACTGGCCTTGAACTTGTGACCCTCCTCTGTCATCTTCCCAAATAGCTGGATTACAAGCCTGTGCCAGCATACCTACCTTCTGGTATTCAAAGTGCTAAATCTTTCTTTTTTGGGGGAGGGGGTTGGGTTTTTCGAGACAAGTTTCTAAAACTTGTTAAGAGGTCTGCAGCAATTCTTCAATAAAAAAATTACTGTGTAAATCTCCAATATAGAGACAGATCCAAACTTAGGGTTTAGAGGAGTACCAAAGGTTTTAGAAAGCAAGAAAAGGTCTTATAAAAGGGGTGTTTTGTAACGCTTATGGGCTATTTTCACATGTTCTGTAGATTGCCTTACATTTTAAAAGATTTATTATTATTATTATTATTATTAATCATTATGTGCGTGGGGGACCTGTAGTAGAGGAGAGGTGCCCCTGGAGGCTAGAGGCACTATATCCCCCTGAAGCTGGAGTTACAGGCAGTTATGAGTCATCTAACATGGGTGCTAGGAACTGAACTCAGGTTCTTTTAGCACTGAGTCATTTAGTCAATATACTTTTACATTTTAAAGATCGTTAATAAAGAAAAGACCGTGAACACGCAACAGAGAACACTTTTTCCAGAAAGCCTCAACTATTTAATATATTTCACAAAAAAAATGCCTACTGACTGAAGTATTTAGTCAGGGGCCTCATCCCAGACCCTGACATCCATCTTTGGAATATTGGGGAGGAAGCTCCATTTCAAGCCCCCTCCTGTGGGAGTTGCCTTAATCCAAACTCCCGCCAAATGGTGACCCTCCCCAGGGAGGGTCAAGACCACGCCCACAGGCTATTTAAACTGCCCCCCCCCACCAGAGAATGGACATGCGGTCTCCTTGTTTAGTGTGGTCTCTGCTTCTCTCTCTCTCCCCCTCGCCATGCTTTCCCGGTGCCACCTGGGAGAACCTCCTCTAAGAAATATTCCTAACACTGACTTCTACTCTGATAATGTTTTGTATCAAGCTTTGAACTAATACAACTTTACTTCTTTTGTACTTATGACTTAGTGGTTAAGAGCACTTGCTGCTCTTACAAGAGGACCAGGGATTGATTCCTAGCACCCACACGACAGCTCACAAATGGCTGTAACTTCAGTTCTAGGGTATCTCATGCCCTCTTTTGACCTCTGTGGGCACTACATGCATATGGTGTAAATAAATATATATGCAAAACTCTAGTGCCTTTGATCCCGCCAAGTACTTGGGAAGCAGAGGCAGGCAGGTCTCTGAGTTTGAGGCTAGCCTGGTCTACAAAGTAAGTTCTAGAACAGCCGGGGCTGTTACACACAGAAACCAAAAACAAACAAAAAATACTATCATATACATAAATAAATAAAATGTAAAACTATGTATCTCTCAAGAGGCTAAATGTATAACATGGTACCATTCAAAGTTCTAGTGTTTCAAATGCTTTCGTACTCACCTCGGATAGGGCCCAATGCTGCATCTTTTGCTAAAGCTGTGAGATCACTCCCAGAGTATCCATCAGTCATTCTGAACAATAGAAGCAGAGGATAACAAATTACCTTCTTTGCAGATTAAAACTTCCCTGTACTCCTACATCTCATGAGATACAGGAAAAAGGATCACAAGCTTGAGACTAAACTCAACTATACAGTGGGACAAATAAAAAGTCCCAACAGAAAGAGCACAAAAAAATCTCTACACGAGAGGCAAGCTAATAGTTATGTGGTCTGATTTTTCGTTCTTCTAAAATATATTTATTTATTCTATGTATATGTGTGCCTGGTTGTATGTATGCACAGAACTGTGTGTGCATGTGCCAACAAAGGCCAGAAGGCATTGATCCTCTGGATCTGGAGTTTACAGGTGGTTGTGAACCACCCAATGTGGATGTAGGGAACTGAACCTAGGTCTTCTGCAAGAACAGCCAGTACTCTTAACTGCTCAGCCATCTCTCCAGTGCCATGATTTAATGTTTTAAGGGCATAGAAAGGCCCATTTATAAGAACAACACAATCTAATGCTCACCCCTTATAACAGCTCAAATTTCCAGGATTAGAGAACCATGCAGTACCACCTGAAGCCTCCATTATGCATCTGAAGACAGTTATGGATGAGACCCAACACACTTATAGATGACTATGTCATATGCAATGTCAAAATGCAGGACACCTCTGCTTTAGGATAAGGTAGGCTCTGAAGCAGGCCCCATTAAGTTATAAACACATCACTTGGAGAGGTCAACTCTATAAGCTGTTAGTAGCCAATCAACACATAACCACAATCACTTTTCCTTTCTCTGAGAAAGGGGCTGATTTAAGTCCAAATGGATCAAAAACCTCAACATAAAGCCAGCCACACTGAACCTTATAGAAAAGAAAGTGGGAAGTACACTTGAACGCATTGGCACAGAGACTACTTCCTAAATATAACCCCAGTAGCACAGACACTGAGAGAAACAATTAATAGGACTTACTGAAACTGAAAAGCTTCTGTAAAACAAAGGACATGGTCAACAAGATAAAACAACACCTACACTTCTGCATTATTGGTGGGAATGCAAGCTGGTACAACCCCTTTGGATGATTTCTCAGAAAATTAGGAAACAACCTTCAAGACCCAGTATTACCACTTTTGGGTATATATCCAAAGGATGCTCAATCGTTCCACAAGGACATGTGCTCAACTATGTTCATAGCAGCTTTGTTTGTCATAGGCAGAACCTGGAAACAACCTAATGCCCCTTGACCGAAGAATGGATAAGGAAAATGTGGTACATTTACACAATGGAGTACTACACAGCAGAAAAAAAAAAAAGAACATCTTGAATTTTGCAGGAAAATGGATGGAGCTAGAACACATTAATTTGAGTGAGGTAACCCAGACCCAGAAAGACAATGTACTCACTCATAGGTGGTTTTTAATCACAAAGCAAAGAAAGCCAGCCTACAAACCACAATCCCAGAGAACTTAGACAATAATGAGGACACTAACAGAGACTTACGTAGATCTAATCTACATGGGAAGTAGAAAGTAGAAAAAGACAAGATCTCCTGAGTAAACTGGGAGCATGGGGACCTTGGGGGAGGGTCGACGGGGGGATGGGAGAGGCAGGGAGGGGAGCAGAGAAAAATGTAGAACTCAATAAATATCAATTAAAAAAGGGGGGGGGCTGATTATGTAGTGTACTACCTCCCAGTGCTGGGATTAAAGGAATGTGCTACCATGTCCAGTCACATTGACTTGATTGGTAAGTTGACTGGCAAAGAGCACCCTCTTAGTAAGGTGAGACCTAAAAAGTCTTTAAATTTCTTTAAATGAGCACAGAAAAGATTAAAGAAGTGTTTGGCATAGAAGGTAGTTATAAAAAGGAGACACACCTGAATATGATGCCTCAACAGACTCATTTATTTTATACTCATATCTAGACTGGCCTCAAACTTGCTTTGTAGCAAGGATGATCTTGAACTGATCCCCAGTTATTTAAACTATTTTTGTTTTATTGGTTTTTTGTTTGTTTGTGTTTTGTTTTTTGAGATAGGGGTTCTCTCTGTAGCTTTGGTGCTAGAACTCACTCTGTAGCCCAGGCTGGCCTCTAACTCACTGAGATTCACCTGACACTGCTTCCTGACTGCTGGGATTAAAGGCATGTGACACCACTACCTAGCTTTTTAAACTATTTTTTGCCATTTTGAGGGATGTAACCTGTGGAAGTCCTGCCTGCAATCAGTGTCCACACAAGGACACTGACAAAGTGTTTAATATATAGTTTATCATTTATCAGGCTCAACTCCCCTCCCCTTACCCCATGAGGTTTTCTTAAAAAAAAAAATTTATTTATTTATTATGTATACAATATTCTGTCTGTGTATATGCCTGCAGGCCAGAAGAGGGCACCAGACCTCATTACAGATGGTTGTGAGCCACCATGTGGTTGCTGGGAATTGAACTCAGGACCTTTGTAAGAGCAGGCAATGCTCTTAACCACTGAGCCATCTCTCCAGCACCCCGCTCCCCCCATGAGGTTTATTGCAGAATTTGGTTCAAATAAACCAACACTGTTCTGAGTGGGTTTACTAAAAGTCCTAAATCTTCTGTATCTGGCCTGCTTATGATCAAAAATGCTGTTTGCCTTCTGTAAGAATCCTTTTGAGTCAGTCTATAAGAATTCTTGGCCGGGTGATGGTGGCGCACGCCTTTAATCCCAGCACTCGGGAGGCAGAGGCAGGAGGATCTCTGTGAGTTCGAGACCAGCCTGGTCTACAAGAGCTAGTTCCAGGACAGGCTCTAAAGCCACAGAGAAACCCTGTCTCGAAAAACCAAAAAAAAAAAAAAAAAAAGAATTCTTGACCCACAATCTTTCCTGTTAGTAATTTTCCATCTAGTATACATAATAACAAGAAGATAGTAAAGCAGCAGCACTGTTTGGGAAAAGATGCTGCCACACAGTCACCTCTCAGGAATCAGGTTCATTAAGAGAACAGGCCTCAAGACCATGATAGATCACCGAGAAGGGATAGAAATGTAATTTTATGAGAAAGCCGGCATGATGGGAGCTTAAGGAAGGAGGAGCATCTTAAGAGAAATGGAAAGAAAAGGCCTGCCTGGGAATCAGAGTCTTCTGAAGTGTGGAAAATACCCTAACCACTGAGTGACTCCCCAGCCACACATAAAAAAGTTTTGATGAAGTCAGAGTAGATACCAGTATCAGGGCTTCACTGCAAGACACTGCAGTTGTCATTCCAATGCCATGGCACTTCTTGGCTTTGAGATGGGGTCTCTATATGTAGCCCAAGTTAGCCTTGAATTCATGACTCAACTGTCTCTATCTCCTGAGTGCTTGGGAGAAGGTATGTACCACCATACTCTACTTCCTTACTATGTTCAAGGTAGGTTTTCAGATGAACAAGTTAAATGTGTTTCTACCTAATACAGAAGAGGAAGTATATATGAAAGTATCTGTGTTGGTCTCAAATATGAAGGGATTTTACTTCTCAAATTATTTTAATATTTATGAGCTTTATATATAGAAAGACTATATTGTCATTACATATTTAGTTCAGGTCTACTATAAGAGAGAAATTGAAATTCCTTTATATCAGGAAGAGGAGGTAAGAAAAAAAAAGAAAGTAAAAGACAAGAAAATTTCTGGAAAATGAATTGCTCACTTTAAATAAGCTTGTTTTACTTAAACAATTCTTTATATTAGCTCATTTTAAACAGCACACAACGAGAAATTTTTACAAATGAAACCGATACCTTAAGACAGATGAATCAGATGAATAAAACCACTCACCTAGCAAGTTGTGCAAGTTCTTTTTGGGTCAGAGGACTTCCTTGTTTACATAACAGGTTTTTAAGTAGAAGCAGTCTCGTCTGAAAGTAAGTATTAAAGAATTACCAAAAAGGCCCAATTTGATATGAGAATTATAAAAACTGGTCAGTATTAATTAATAAACTAAGAATTAGCTTAATGTACTATTCCAGAATCAATTCCTGATTCTTGACCTTAGGCATTATTTCTGACTGTTAAACATAACAAAAACTATCTGTGAGAATGGGGGAATTTCTGAAGACTGTCCAGATACAGCACCAAGAAAGTGGCCATTGTTACTATCAAGGGTGTTAAGAGCCTGAACTAGAAAACTACAGTTTTTTATAAAGACTTATTTATTTTTATTTTGGATGAATATTTGTTCAAATGTATGTATGTGTACTGCCTGTGTGTCCTATGCCTACAGAAACAAAAGAAGGGTATCTGATCCTCTGAACCTGATATTAAGGATGCTGTAAGCTGCCATGTGGGTTCTGGGAACCAAGCCCACACAGGTAAGAGCAGAGAGTGCTCTCAACTGCTGAACCATCTCTCCAGCTCCAATAAATATAATGTTTTCAAAAAAGTATATTGACACATGATTTTATATAGCAAGAATTTCATACATTATAGGTATTAATTCGAATGACTTAACTATACAGAATTGTAAAACCATCACCATAATAACATTTTAGAACATCTGTCACTCCTGGAAGTTCACTCATGCCTCTTTGCAATTAATCCCTACTCCTATCTCCTCTCCCATCTAACCACCATCTGACTGTATCTTTAGAAATCTGTCTTTTCTAAATATTTCATCTAAAAGGAATAAAATCAGGGCAAGGGAGATAGCTCAGTGGTTAAGAACACTAGCTGCTCTTCCAGAGAACCCAGGTTTGATTCCCAGCACCTACATGGCAGCTCATAATTATCTGAAACTCCAGTTTCAGGGGATCTGATCTCTTCTGGCCTGTCTGGGGCCCAAGTACACATGCGGTACACAGATATACAGTAGACAAAACACACAAAATCATAAAGAAAAATGAGTAAATAAATAAAACAATAAAATAAAATCATATATAACTAGTTTGTATATGGTTCCAATCCCTATTTTTTAATTTTGTTAATATTAATGAATGTAATATGTACAGCTGATGAATTATTTTTCAGTCCTATGGATCAAACCCAGGGCCCTATACATATTGGACAAATGCTCTACTTCTAAGCTATATCCCAAGCCCTATAAAATTAAATAATAAATTTGTAAACTAAATAGCACTCATTGACTGGATATGCAACATTGTTTATACATTAAGCAACTGAATTACTTTTCTTGCAGACTGAGGCGATTGTTAGGACAGCTGTCTAATACTGTTGGTATGTCTTCCTTCTTTGGAGAAGTCTCTACTTCTTTTGGATAAAATGTTCAGGAACTGCTGGGTCTTATTTAAGTTTATGGTTATTGTTTTAAGAAACTGCCAAGCTTTTGTTTGTTTGTTTTTCGAGACAGGAGCTTTTTTTTTTAAGATTTATTTTATCTCATGTGTATGGATATTTTGTACCTGCATGTATGTATGTGCACCACATGTATGTCGGATCTCCTGGAACTGGAGTCACAGTTGTGAATACCCAGTGGGTGCTAGCAATTGAACCCTGTCCCTCAGAAGAGCAGCCAGTCAGTGCTCTTAACAGCTGAGCTATTTCTCCAGTCCCAACAAAATGTTCTCAAAATTGCTATACCACAGAGTTGCAAATATAATATTGTCAGGATGGTACTTGCTTTTACTTTAATAAAAAATTGAAATATAAATATACATACCTCCTCATTTGGTAAAGACACATATACCCGTTTAATGAAACGCCTGAAAAATCAAATTAGAAATATAAATATGAAGCTATAGGTAACTCAGCTCAAATAACAATTAATAGAAAAAGCTGTAAATATAATATCTACGGCGATTAAAAGTTCTTTCTGATTATTAATACAAAAAGGTAATTTTACTTTTTTTAGTGTGGGTGGTTCACCTGCAATTGAGCCTATGACCTCACACATGCTAGACAGCCCCTTTTCTGATGGCCCTTTCATATTTTATCTTAAGATATAGTCTCATTAAGTTGCGCAGGTTGGCCCTAAACATAGTAATGGAAGGCCTTGAACTTGTGATCCTCCTGCTTTAGCCTTCCAAGAAGCTTGGATCACAGAGCTTTGGCTCCAGGCTTAGTTGTTATTTTTTTCAAACTCTCTAGTTGATGATTTAAAATCTTTCATTTAGTAGATGGTTAAATTAAGCCTGCCATTTTGTATGTGTAAATTAATAGCAACAATATTTTAAATCAAAGAATATCTGAAATAATAAGCAGAATAAGAAGTCTTCTAAAAAAACAACTAAAAAGAACAAAGATTACAGAAACAGAAAGGTTCATTTCATCATTACTGACTACGTTTTAATTTACAAAGCTTTACTGTGTAGAACAGCTGAGCAGAGCTCACCCAGCATATAATCTAGATGATTTTATGAACTATGAAAGGCATTCTGGACTTATTTTTACTTTTGACAACTGTATGTTTATTTTTAATACTAAAAAATTTTAATTATTATTGGCAAGTACAGCTGAATTACATCTTAACCCACAGTACTTCATGACGTTTAAATAAAGGGAATGTAAGTATCAGGTGCCCAAAGTTGCTCCAGTTAGGGTGGTAGTTTGCAGGGTGGACAGTGACCTCAGCCACCTAACAGCTGGGTGGCACAGCATGGTGATGCCAGGGCTAAAATAATTAAATAATGGGGAAAAGTATATAAATATAAATGTGTGTGGAGGTGTGTATCTGTGGTCACAGCACAGGGAATGGAGACAGGAGAATTTGGAGTTTAAGGCTTTGAATACAACAGTGAGCCCAAGCAAAACCTGGGCTACATAAGATCCTATTTCAAAAAGTCAAAGATTTAAAATAATAATTAATAATAATAATTTTTAAAAATCAACATTCAGGAGGCAGAGACAGGCAGATCTCTGACTTTAAGGTTGAACTGGTCTACATAGTGCATTCCAGGACAGCCAGGGCTATATTGGGAAACCCTGTCTCAAAAGAATAACAAAACAAAAACAGGCCTGATGGTCAGTGAGTAAAAGTGCTTGGCACTAAGCTTGGTGACCTTAATTTGATCTTCTACACCAAGTAGTACAAAGAGCCAGAAGATTCTGAAAGGATGTCCTCAATTTCCATTCACATGCATGTGCAGGCCCCCACTTCTCCCCTCCAAAAAAAATTGAAAAAAAAAATAAAAAAAGAATGAGTCAGGCAGTAGTAGCACACACCTTTAATCTCAGCACTCAGGAAGCAGAGGCAGGCCAATTTCTGTAAGTGTGAGGCCAGTCTGGTCTACAGAGTGAGTTCCAGGACAGCCAGGGCTACAAACATTAACCCTGTCTTAAAGCAGGGGGTGGGGGGAATGATGGTAAGAACTGATTTTAGACTTTAAAGTTAACGCAAAAGAAATGGTTTATCTAAATGTAGTATATAGACAATAGTTTTAATAATGTCCTAGGCATGATCCTAGGACACTGGTATAGTCAGCAACACTAGGAAGTAGACAACACACGGGGAAAATCATTTACTCTTAGAGCTGTAAGTGCAGGATATCCGAGGTAGGTGAGATGAACCTGGGTGGTGGTGGCGCACTCCTGTTGTTTCAGCACTGAGAAGGCAGAAGCAGACAGATGGCTATAGGTTCCAGGCCAGCCAGGGTTACACACGAAAAGAGAGACAGAGAGATGAGCACAAGAAATGAATCTGTCATAAACATATCTCACTACCTGAGAACGGCTTCATCAAGCTCTTGGGGCCTATTAGTTGCACCCATTACAAGTACTCTGTCATCTCCAGCAGATTGCACCTGCAAGCCAAAACGTTTTGTCAGTATTTTAGATAAAATAAAAAGAAAAACTATATATATACATGTATTGATAGTTTGGGTCATTTAGTAGGAAAGTATACATACTAAAATACTGTCAAAGTAAAAAGTATAATCAGTGGTTGGAAAGATGGCTCAGAGGTTAAGAGCATTTGTTGCTCTTTAGAAGACTTGAATTTCAGTTCAAAGCACCTACATGGCAGCTCAAAACTACATGTAACTCTAGCTTTGGGGGATTTTATGTGCTCTTCAGGCTTCAGTAGGCTTCTGAACACATATACATATATAGTGCACAAAAAATCATGCAGGCAAATGCACAAAAACATATGATAAATAAATCTTTTTTTTTTCTTTTTCTTCTTTTTTTGAGACAGGGTTTCTCTGTAGCTCTGAAGCCTGTCCTGAAAGTAGCTCTTACAGAGCAGGCTGGCCTCGAACTCACAGAGATCCGCCTGTCTCTGCCTCCCGAGTGCTGGGATTAAAGGCATGAACTACCACCATGTGGCCGATAAAATAAATCTTAAAATATATATATATGTGTGTGCACATATATAGAGAGTACCAATACTTACACCATCAAATTCTATTAAAAATTCAGTTTTTAGTCGCCTACTAGCATCGTGCTCCCCTTCTCTTCTTTCGCACAGAAGACTATCGACTTCATCTAGAGGAAATGCAAAGGTGAGGGTTTAAGAGCAATCTAAGTAAGCCATCTAACATCCATCCAGTTCGTACTTATTAACAGAACTACCGAACTTATTCTTTAAAATGCTGTCCTTCTCAACAGCTTTTTGAGCAAAATTCTCTGACTTGGAAAGTGGAATTTCATAAATGCTCAACTAAGTTGGGAAAATACTTACCTATAAAAATTATAGACGGTTGAAGTTCTCGAGCCACAGCAAAGAGAGCTCTCACCAACTTCTCTCCTTCTCCCACCTACAAACGATGCATGCTTAATATACTTACATGCAATAATATTCCAGTTTTTATCATGATTTAAAATTTAACTTCATGACCTTATGATAAGATTGTGTAATTTTAGAAATCACACTATTTGCTTTTTAAAGGTTAGTGGGAAATATTTTACATTCTTACAGTGCACGAGTTCCATTCTTACTAGTTATAAACATTCAAGACACATCTATTCATTTTGTGTGCATGTGTGTATGCGAATGTGTATGTGTTGTGCATGCACAGTACCACCATCTTGGTGCTCTCTTTTTTTGAGAATGGGTCTCTCAGTGGCCTACAGTTCAATAAGTCAGCTATGCTGGGCTGACCTCTAAGCCCCAAGGATTTGGTTGTCTTCACCTCCCCAGCTGGAATCACAAGGACAGGCTGCCATGCCCGACCTATCTAGTGTGGATTCCAGAGGTCAAACTTAGATTCTCACACTTGCACAGCAAAAACATTTTTGACTGCGAAAGGTCCCAGCTCTCCGTAAACCCTGCACGTTCGGCTGCACTACTCCCAAATTGGACTGAATTCTTCTTTGAATACTACTGGAGTCAGTGAAAGGAAAATTAGAAATCTAAACTGTAATATAAAGCAATTAAAAAAAAAAACAAGAAATGCCAGGCATAATAGCATATGCCTTTAATACCAGCAGAGGCAGGTGGTTCTCTGTGAGTTCAAGGCCAGCCTGGTCTATATAGGAAGTTTCAGAATAGCCAGGGCCACATACAGAGACTCTGTCTCAAAAATGAAAACAAACAAAACAAAAGAGAAGACTTACATCATATTTTAATTTAGAGTCAAAGAGCAGGGAATATTCACTTTACTGTAAGTCCTGTTCTCACATATATATCTTTCTCTAGATAGCCACATTAGGGAGACTAAACAGAAGTGATGGTATTTATTACAGCCTGAATTATGTTGCCCCTTCAAACACACTGACGCCTTAGCTCTAGTATCTATAAATGAGACTCTATTTGGAAGTAGCATCCTTACAAATTAAGTTGATCATTAGGGTGAGCTCTACTCTGATGAAACTGTATTCTTATAACACATAGAAATGTAAACTTGGAAATTACAGAAATTGTCATGTGATAACACAGAAATATGAATCTGCAAGCCAAGAACTACCAGGAATTATCAGCACATCAGAAACTAGAGACTTAAAATACAGTCACTGCTGTGGCTCCCAGAAGGTATTATAACTGCTAACACTTAGGTCTTGGGACCTGCAGCCTCCCAAGGATGTATTCCCACGTCTTATTTATTTGTGCAATACATTTCCAGAATTTGATCCAAGCAGGTTTGGCCCTTTTTTAACCTAGGACCTACTATGACAGTATTCAACAACATAATTCTAATTTTAAAACAGCTAAAAAGTGCACAAAACCTTATACCTTGAGGAGTAATATTCATTATACATAAGCATACTATCATAAAACTCATAGAAAAAAAATTGTAATATTGCTATCATTTTATTTAAGTAGCACTTAAGAGTAATTTAAAAACATGACAATATAGGGAAAGGATCACTTACATATTTTGAAGTTAAACTTGCAGCACTTATATTGAAAAAGGTGGCATTAGATTCTGCAGCTACTGCTTTAGCCTTTAAGATCAGAAGAGTAAATATGTTAGTTCAACATCCTGATTTTTTAAAAGCAGCTATGATCATAGAAGTACCAGATGTGTAATGTGACCCTCAGCATCAGCTACGACAAGTCTACACACTATTTTCGCAGAGAACTAGGAAGGAGTTCTCTTCTCTTTGGCAGGAAGATACTGGCCAGAGAAAGTTAAACAGGCAAGGAAAAACTTATTCAATTCCTGTCGGGTTTTGTGTTTGAGACCATATCTCACTATGCAGCCATGGCTGGCCTGGAATTCACTGTACAGACTAGGCTGGCCTTGAACTTAGAGTAATCCTCCTGCCTCTGCCTCCTCAGTGCCACCATGCCTTTAATATCTATTCGTTTTCTGCCTCCTAGTGCCACTATGCCTATAATATCTATTTGGTTTCATAGTTCAGAAGAATGATGCAAATATAGGTATTCAGATTTTGGTAAAAAACTACAAGAAAACCAACAGCAAACTAACTGGTCAAAGAAACTTGTTAAGATGGACAAATTCTAAGTGTCATTAGACAGATCCTCAGTATAGTAAAGAAAGCTTTTCCTCAAAATAAAGCAAAAACATGCTATGGCCGGGCGGTGGTGGCACACGCCTTTAATCCCAGCACTCGGGAGGCAGAGGCAGGCGGATCTCTGTGAGTTCGAGACCAGCCTGGTCTACAGAGCTAGTTCCAGGACAGGCTCCAAAACCATAGAGAAACCCTGTCTCGAAAAAAAAAAAAAAAAAAAAAAAACAAAACAAAAAAACATGCTATGAAGAGTCACATACAATTTTCCATTTATTTTTGCATGAAAACTCAAGAAGAATATTACAACAATAAGTAATAAATAATAGACTTGGGAACAATATAGAACTACGTTTTTCCATATGATTTCTAGCATCTCAATAGAACCTTCAACCTTGGCAGCAGTCTTACCAGCATTGTCTTTCCGTTTCCGGGTGGACCGAAGAGTAACAACCCTCTGGCGGGAGCTCTGAGCCCTGTGAACAACTTACCAAACAAACATTGGTTACAGCTATGATCCTAGAGAGCTGATCCAGACATGCCAAGTATCTAATAATATCTTTCTTTGGGGAGTAAGATGGGGTGGGGTGTGACAGGGTCTCACTATGTATGCCTGGCTGGCCTAGAACTCATTATATAGACCATGCTATCCTCAAACTAAGGGATCTGCCTGCCTTTGCCTCTAAGGCTGGGATTAGGTGTGTGCCACACATCAGGCCTTAAAGTTCTCTTTATACCTGCAATTGTATGATTCCTCTTGTAACAAGCTTTCTTTTCTTTCTTTCTTTCTTTCTTTCTTTCTTTCTTTCTTTCTTTCTTTTGTTTTTTGTTTTTCGAGACAGGGTTTCTCTATAGCTTTTGGAGCCTGTCCTGGAACTTGCTCTTGTAGACCAGGCTGGCCTCGAACTCACAGAGATCCACCTGCCTCTGCCTCCCTCCTGAGTGCTGGGATTAAAGGTGTGTGCCACCACCGCCCGCCTGTAACAAGCTTTCTTTACATTTAGATCCAGTCTATTATATTATCACTGAGTCTCTAAACTATTACCTATGTCTTGCCCTGTAGCTCACTCTATAAGCTACAGTATGCTCCCCAAGGGGCCCTATCTGGGCACATGATATAACTTTGATTCATAAAAGACATATGGTTTTCTCTCTTAACTCTCTAATTTTATGAGTATTAACAAAAATGTAACTATCAGTCAAACTGTGATTTCATGACTTGGAATGATAAGTACTAAGTGAAAAAAATTTAAATAGACAAAACTGAGCACGGTAGTGAGTGCTCACATCCTGGACGAAGAGGCTGAGGGAAGAGAGAACTACTTAAGCCCATGATTTCAAGACCTGCCTGGGTAACATTCTAAAACCTCATCCAGAAGAAAAGCAAGAAAGTAGAATGGAAAATGAAAAGATACAAGCTGGAAAAAAAAATCACACAATTATCTACTTTCCACATAAAAGTTAAAAATGGATTCAGGATTTCTTAAATTCATTCTCATCTCCTATAACAATTTATCAATAGCAAATGTGAATGCCTTTTGTGGAGTAAGACAGGCCATACTATGATATAGCCCTGACTGGTCCAGAATTCACTGTGGAATCAACAGTGGCCTCAAGCTCAAGATTATCCTGCCTCAGCCTCCTCAGCTGGATGCTTGGTACATACCCAGACTTTAATGTTTATATTTTTTAAAATAGTGAACTTGAATTATTTAACATGAATGAATCATTTGATGCCATAAAATCCTTACCTCGGGCCGTAGAGAAGGAAGAATAACAATTTCTTGAAGTGCTTGTTTTGCCAATTCCTGACCAGCTATGTCATCAAATTTAACAGCTGTCCCACTAAAAATAAAACATCAGTTAATTTCACAACAGAAATATGGTTCAGCTATTTCAATGTAGCGTATAAGCCTACATATTTATGTTTATGTCATATTTATGTTAACTGTGAAACTTGTTTATTAGCAAAAACCTTCAAAAATTAAATATAAAAGTAAATGAAATATTTATTATATATCACACATATGTATTTTTTTAAATTTATTTATTATGTATACAGCCTACATGTATGTCTGCACACCAGAAGAGGGCACCAGATTTTATCATAGATGGTTGTGAGCCACCATGTGGTTGCTGGGAATTGAACTCAGGACCTCTGGAAGAGCACTCAGTGCTCTTAACCTCTGAGCCCCCCATACATATGTATTTTATAAGTAAAAATAAGAAATAGAAATGAGTTGCGTAGGGCTGGAGAGATGGCTCAGTGGTTAAGAGCATTGCCTGCTCTTCCAAAGGTCCTGAGTTCAATTCCCGGCAACCACATGGTGGCTCACAACCATCTGTAATGAGGTCTGGTGCCCTCTTCTGGCCTGCAGACATACACACAGGCAGAATATTGTATACATAATAAATAAATAAATATTTAAAAAAAAAAAAAAAGAAATGAGTTGCGTAGCAAAACTTACTTGTCAACAATTTCATTCATTATGAGGTTTGCCAGGTTGCTGTCCACATTCCTAAAATTTTTCAAGTCTTTCTTCTTCCGAACAGCCGTTGTGGGTGTAGAAGGTTTATTGGTTCTATTTGGTTTTGGAGTACCCTTGAAGGACACAAGAATTTAATATGAAAACAACCTAGACTTTTCACTCATAAATCATCCTAAAATGCTGATAGAATTTAATAAAAACAAGGGAGGAAATGAAGCTGGGGAGAAATGAAATGCTTGCTACACACTCATGTAAGTCCCGAGCACTCATGTAAGCCAGGCACGTAGTCCGTATGTAACCCAGCATTGTCACTGGAGCTCAGCTACAGACCAGCTAGTAGAGTGTGTGAGCCCCAGGTTTGGCATGAAAAGTGACTGAGCAAGTAATCTGAGGTCTCCCTCTGGTCTCCATACACAGGCAAACACAAAGAAAAAAATCTAAGACTGCAAAGACTGAGTATTTAACCTAAAACTACCTTCACTATAGAATGACATTTGACATGAAGAGAGCTAATAGATTTTATCCAGAGATTCAGTTACTATTAAAGACAAAGCTGAGACAGAAAACTGGCTCAGGAGTTAAGAGATTTTACTGGAAATTCATGAGGAATAGAGTTAGGATGTCACCATGCACATAACATGCCAATCATCCTGTACATGCCTGTAACCCCAGTTCCGAAGGCAATGGAAACCAGATGATTACCAGGGCCTGTATAGACTTACAGCCAAGAATAAATAAGCTCTAGGTTCAAAGGTGGACTCTTCCTCAAAGGAATAGGCAGACACTCAGCGCCCTCTGGCCTTCAATTATGTGCACATGCACTTACACACACCCACACACCCCTTTTTTAAAACCCAAAGACCCTCTAAAAAAAGTCATCTTTGATTCTTATTAGAATTACAACAAAATTCTAGGTATGTTTAATGTTCTAAAATTTACATAATCTAGCTGGTCAGTGGTGGTACATGCTTTTAATCCCAGCATTCAGGAGGCAGAAGGCAGAGGATCTCTGTGAGTTTGAGGCCAACCTGTTCAATAGAGTGAGTTCTAGGAAAGCCAAGTCTACACAGAGCAACCCTGCCTTGAAAAAGCAAAATAAACAAATAATAAAATTTACACAATCTGAAATGATCATAAAACTAGAATTAAAATGACATATAGAATATTATACTGAAAAGACTTCCTAAATAAACAATATAAAATTTCTAATTATTCTGAAAGGAACTAAGATTTTAATAGCAAATAGTTTTTGCAAATTAGAAAATTATATTTCCCTTTGTGGAAACCACTCAAGTCTATAAGGCATTACAGAGAACTCAATACACTAAAGCAAGCATGACAAAGCACAATTGCACCCGTTCTAGAGTACCTTATGCGTGGAAGCTGCAGGACCAGGACCCTGCCTTGCTCCAGAAACCATGGACAAACCACTGCAACTAGGTGCTCTGTGGTGACCAGAAAGGCCCGTGGATCCACTTTTCATGACTGCTTTTGATCGAGGCAGTGAATTACTAGCATGTGTTAGGGGATCTTTCCTCTTCGGAACTGCTCCACTTTCTGTCAAGAAAAAAGTACAGCCATCATGATTGAAAACTTTGACTATGCAGATAAAAAGTAATAATAATAATTTATAATACTAGCAACAATAAAAAGTAATACTAGCAAATTTGCAAAACAAGGTACCAGCAGTTTAAAATTTGTATTTATTATTATTGTGTATATGATGTTTGAATGAGTGTGGATGCACATATGTCACAGTGCACACGCAGAAGTCAGAAGACAAGTTTCTGACTTTGGTTCTCACCTCCCACCATGTGAGTGGCAGGGGTCAAACACAGGCCATCAAGCTTGTGCAGTAAGTGCCTTTATCAACTGAGCCATCTCACTGGCCCTTAACAAAGGTTTTTAAATCCAGAAGTATTTCAAAATAAGATCTGAATCAGAAAATAAGGACAAGGACAAGAATGTCATGGGAATAGTTACTGGGAAAAGACATTTGGTTATTAGGTTTGTCCTTCCCTGTTGTAGATTCTAATTTTCTTATGAGGAAAATTGTATTTGTAAATAGCTGGGCAGTGGTAAGCACACCTTTAATCCCAGTACTTGGGAGACAGAGACAGGAGGATCTCAATGAGTTCAAGGCCAGCCTTGCCTACAGAGTGAGTTCCAGGTCAGGCTCCAAAGCAACCCTGTCTTGAAAAAAGGTAAAAATAAATAAAATAAAAAAATCAGTGCTTATTAATAATGATGTTTTCTGTAAAGACAAATGTTAAGCCAGGCAAGTTGGGTGGCTTAAACTATAATGTGAGTACTCTTGAGGCTGATCCAGGGAAGATTTCTGTGAGTTCAACAATAACCTGGGCTATGTGAGTTCTAGGCTACAAAGTGTGAAACTATGCTTAAGGAAAAAAAAAAGCTAGTGGGGCATAGTGGTGCATGCCTTTAATCCCAGCACTTGGGAGGCAGAGGCAAGTGAATTTCTGTAATTCCCAGGTCAGCCTGGTCTGTACAGTGAGTTCCATGACAGCCAGAGCTACATAATAGAGGGACCTTGTCTCAAAAATCAGAGAAGCCGGGTGGTGGGGTACGCCATATTTCAAAAAAATCAAAACAAAACAAAACAAAAACAACAAACCAATAACAGAGAGACAAACAAAAAATGCTGGTCATGGTGACATATAATCCCATAATCCTAACACTAGGCAAGTAGATACAGGAGGATCATTGCAATCTTCAGGTGGTATTCATAGCTTTTCTTTTGTGGAACCAAAAGGAAAACCCATTTCCCAACATAACACATTTCTTTAAAGTACATTAGCTGATTTAACTCCATAGTCTTTTCTACTAGCAAATGTCTCTCCACAGCTGTTGCTCCTTTCTCATTGGCATTAAAAAAATTAAAAATTAAAAAAGCATTATGCAATCTAATTCAGGGGGTATTTATCATTCCTTTCTGTTTATTTAATATATACTTTAGAGTTTGATTTGATCTTTCTTTAATTGCCTGGCCTATAGGACTGTGTGGTATACCTGTAATATGCTTTATATTATAATAAGAAAAATCTGTTTCATTTTCTTAGAGACATAAGCTGTAGCTTTGTCTGTGTTTATTTGAACAGGTATACCCATGGCAGTCATAACTTCCAGGAAATGCGTGATTACTGAATCAGTCTTTTCCAAACTCAAAGCAATTGCCCACTGAAAACCTGAAAAGGTATCAATGGTTTGGTGTATATATTTCAGTTTTCCAAATTCTATAAAATGGAAAACACCCTTTGTGTTTACAGGTAGTGGTACTGGATATAGAAAGAACACGCAGGACATTTCCTTATAATTTCCTTGGCTTGGTGCCAAGGGATAGAAAAGTCTTTTTTTACACCATTGCTATTGACATGTTTTTAAAGAAATTCTGAGGCCTTCTAATCAATAATGATCAATTTCTGCATTACCTTGTGCTAGAGGATTGTATCTTGTAATGGAATAAATAACAAAGTCTGTATCATCTGGTATAAATTCAGCGGTTTCAATATGAAAAACAATTCTTTCTGCATATTGCGAATGGGTAACTATATGGAGAGGTTCTTTAAAATCCTTTAGTACTATGAGAATAGCACATAATTCTGACTTTTGGGCAGAATCACAAGGGCTTTGATCCACTTTAATTTTTCTGATTTGTAACCTGCCTTTCCTGATTTATTTGCATCAGTATAGAATGTAGGGGCTCCAGCTATTGATTTGTCCCATACAATCAGAGGAAGGATTCAACTAGATCGCTTTACAAGTTGCATTCTCTTGCTTTTGGGAGAGCTGCTGTTTATCTCTCCCAAAAGATTACTACAAACTCTTTGCTAGGGTTCACTTTCTGCCCATAATTTGTCAATTTCATTGTTATTAAAGATATTATAATTTTGCTGGGTCGATTCCTGCTAAATGACAAAGGCTCAATTTTCTTTTTAGAATTAACTTAGAGACCTTTCCACAAAAGTTTTCAATTTTTTTTACTCAGTTATGTGGTAAAAAGATCCAATCTAAAAAAATATCTTCCCTCTGCATTAGTTCCCTTGCAGCTCAGTCATGCCCTTTCTTGACATAGCCATCTCCTATTCTAGTGTGCAGAATATGAAAGGCTGTGCACCCAACGATTGAGATCTATTGTGTAATACTTAGAGCTATATTGGGGCATTTCCTATATGAACTGTTAGTTGAAGGCGTGGTGGTGAAGGATGCAGTGAGTGCTACTACACCTGCTATTGGGACATCTAATTTGAGATGGCCTGCAAGGTTGTCAAAGAAGCATAAGGACAAATACCAGTCCAGTGAAGGCAGCAAAGAGTGTTTCAGTGTTATGAAAAATTTGACCTGTAGTATAATTATGAAAGTTGTGCTTTCTAAAGGAGTCTTGGGGATCCGGAAGAGTGTGCTTGTGAGAACCCCAGGTTTTAAAAATGCTTACTTCTGAGCTAGGACATGGTGGCGCATGCCTGTAATCCTAGTACTTGGGAGGCAGAGACAGGTGGATCTCCGTGACTTTGGGGTCAGACTAAAAAAAAAAAACAAAAAACAAACAAACAAAAACACACTAGCAGCTGCTTCACTGCCTAACCTAAAGTTAGTATGCTACAACTTAAAGCTGTATTTGCTCAAAAATTTAAGTCCAAATCTGGGTAAACTGGCACATGCCTGTAATCAGTCATTCAGGAGTCTGAGACAGGAGCATTGAGCCTACAAGCCCCCAGCACCCCAAGCTACACAGTAACTTCTAGCTTGGACTACCAATTAAAACGTTGTCTCAAAAAACACAACCAATTACCCTGGCTATAAAACCACTGCTGAGCCGGGCGTTGGTGGCACACACCTTTAATCCCAGCACTTGGGAGGCAGAGACAGGCGAATCTCTGTGAGTTTGAGACCAGCCTGGTCTACAAGAGCTAGTTCCAGGACAGGCTCCAAAACCACAGAGAAACCCTGTCTCGAAAAACAAAACAAAAAAACAAAACAAAAAAAACCACTGCTGAAAAAGCAAAACAAAACAAAACCAGCAACCAAGCAAACTACCTGAGGTACAGGGAGCACGGGGTGTTTTTGTAGCATGCATGAGGTGTCACTACTAACACTGCAATATCAAAAGAAACCCACACAAAAATAAGCTGAGACTGGGAAAGCCTAAAAAATGAAGTTTCTGCCACTGGAAAAAAGCAAAAGGCATTTAATTTCTTCTTTCTGTATTTAATCTTCTAAAGGATTTGATCAGCAAAGTTTCGAGGAAGACTTACTCCACAGTAATAATACTATTAAAATGTATCTTCTTGGTATGTCAAGTTCTAGTTTCTAACAAGTACCAAAGAGATTCATATAATATATATGAAAACTGATGCACAGTAAAAATTAATGTTTGAGAAAGTATTAAGGTTTTCATATTAAAAACACAAAAAGAAAAATCCCACAAACAAAATAAAACAAAAATGAAAATATTAGGCCGGAGCCTGGCGGTGGTGGCGCACGCCTTTAATCCCAGCACTCAGGAGGCAGAGACAGGCGGATCTCTGTGAGTTTGAGGCCAGCCCGGTCTACAAGAGCTAGTTCCGGGACAGGCACCAAAGCTACAGAGAAACCCTGTCTCAAAAAATCAAAAAAAAAAAAAAAGAAAAGAAAATATTAGGCCGGAGCCTGGCGGTGGTGGCGCACACCTTTAATCCCAGCACTCGGGAGGCAGAGGCAGGCGGATCTCTGTGAGTTCGAGGCCAGCCTGGTCTACAAGAACTAGGTCCAGAACAGGAACCAAAAAAAAACTACGGAGAAACCCTGTCTTGAAAAATCAAAAAAAAAAAAAAAGAAAGAAAAGAAAATATTATTTAAAGGAACTTGTACAGCCTGGCTATGGTGGTACAAAACTTTCATCGTAGTACTTGATACAGAGGTAGGCAGATCTCTGAGTTGAAACTGGCCTAGTCTATGTAGAGAGTTCCAGGCCAGCCAGGGCTACACCAAATTATGTACAGATATGGTGCAATATGTTTGTAATTCCAATACTGGAGAAACAGAGGCATGAACACTGATGGATTTTGGAAATTAAAGGACACCCGGTCTATATAGTAAGTTCCAAGCAGGTAAGGCTACATAGTAAGACCCTGTCCCAAATGACAAAAACAAAATACAAAAAAACAATATTAGCAACAAGAAGACAATCAAATCATGTTTTCTGAAATGGCACAGCGGGGAAAGGCACTGGCTATCAAGTTTGACAACTTGAGTTTAATTCCAAGGACCTACATGGTACTAGGAGAGAATCCCTTCTTTCAGGTGTCCTCTGACCTCCAAATGTGTTTACAAACACATACACGCATACATGGATTTATATTGTTTTTCTAAAAGAATAGGTTTAATGAGTACAATTGAAGGGCCAGTGGTCTAGACAGTAATGAGAGTACCACCTCCTCATCTTTTGTACTTTATAAGTAGGAAGTTGGAAAACATGTGACTAGGAATGTTTAGAACAGCTCCACTATATCTACTATGAATGATAAGGATTCTGTATGTTTTACTAATCCTGTGAAAACAAAAGTTATACCTTCTACTACACAGCTAAACCAACATTATAGGGTAAGCAAGAGTTCATTTTCCATGCAAGCTTTAGTTTACGTTAGTCAGCCTAAACCTACCTGACTGGAGGTGTCCATTGCGGCATGTCAGGTTAGTACTATCATTATAGACGTCCGTTTGTGACTTGGAAAATTGCAAAACTGGTTGCAGCTTCTCTATGCAACAGAGGAGGTTAAAAAGAACAAAATAAACAGAAAGAAAAATAAACAAATAAAAGGCATGTGGAAAATGGAAAATTATTGTGTTACAAAGCTGTCAGTGAAGTTTTTGCACATATATGAAATATACTCTAAAATATGTAATTAGTAAGAACTCATATGAAAAGTACAGAAGTTAACACGTAGAAGGCTATGTTGAAAATACACCTTATTAGCCGGGCGGTGGTGGCGCACGCCTTTAATCCCAGCACTCGGGAGGCAGAGGCAGGCGGATCTCTGTGAGTTCGAGACCAGCCTGGTCTGGTCTAGTTCCAGGACAGGCTCCAAAGCCACAGAGAAACCCTGTCTCGAAAAACCAAAAAAAAAAAAAAAAAAGAAAGAAAGAAAGAAAAGAAAATACACCTTATTCAGGCTGGTAACCTAAGACAGTTATTTATCACTATTTTTAACAGCAAGTGATGGCTTCTTTTCATATGCTCAAATCCCTAAGATAATCTAGTGATATTAGGATAAAAAGTGACTGGCTGTATTATCTAAAAACTTATTAAGTATAATTGGGAATTTAGAACATAACTGGATTAGTACTTATTATTACCATTATTATTGTTATTATTAGAGGCAGGGTCTGTCTATGTAGCCTTAGATGTCATAAAACTCGTTATGTAGACCAGGTTGTCCCCAAACTCAGAGATCCACTGGGATCTGTTTGGCTGTACTATTAGCCAAGCAGTAGTGGTACACACCTTTAGTCCCACCACTCAGGAGACAGAGGCAAGCAGATCTCTATAAGTTAAGGCTAGTCTGATCTACAGAGTGAGTTCCAGGACAACCAAGGGTACACAGAGAAACCCTGTCTTAACAAAACAAAACATAAGATGACCTGTATTATCACACCCAGCTTAACATCACTGTATTTTTAAAATACTGTATAGTATAGAAAAGCCTATTAAAAAGGTCTTTCAGAGTTGGGCAGTGGTGGCGCAGGTGGAACTCTTTGTAAACCAGACTGTAAACCACAAGTCTGGTTTACAGATTTAGTTCCAGGAAAGCTGTATCTACAAGGAGAAACCCTGTCTTAAAACAACCCCTCAAAAAAAGAAACAAAAGAATGTAGAGGAGGGGCTGGAGAGATGGTTCAGCAGTTAAGGGCACTAGCTGCTCTTCCAGAGAACAGAGGTTTAGTTTCCAGCACCCATATGGCAGCTCACAACTGTCTGTAACTCCAATTCCAGGGTATCTGACATTCTCATATAGACATACATGCAGGCAAGATACCAATATACATAGATAATAAATCAATCATTAAAAAAAGAAATGTTTTATAGGAAGTACAGTATGATCTCACTAAGATTAAAAGGACGCTTTAAGAGGAAATCACACGTAAAAATAGTGCAGAAGAAACAAGGAGTATCTAAGAAAGGTCACATTTGACTTTATTACCTTAAGTCAAGCAAAAAAGTAAATGCAACAAGGCAAGGGGATCAGCATGATGAACTATGTGTGCAATACGCTACTGTTTGTGAAAACACACACACACACAGTTGGTCACTTCTTGATGACCCAGTACAGCTGCCTCTTGGGATGAGAATGGGTCACTTGGGGACAATGGGAGGGATGGTAGTCATACTTAAAATTCTGTGACATGTAAGATGTAACTAATCAACAAAAAGATTTGCTCACATCAAATAACCACCCTCCCTAGCTGGAGTCTCTTCTGTTGCCTAGAGCAGAAGGGGTGCTGCTTTCTCCTTATGCAGCAAGACTGCAGCCCTCCGTTCTCCTTAGGGCTATATGCAGGCTGCCAGACACTGCTCCTAAGGTGACATACCTATCTGTCTCTTCCAAATAAGGGATCACTTTTCCCAAAAATGATTTGCTGAAGTAAGTTTGTTTTCTTCTGTATTAGAAAGCCAATGAATCCATGTATAAATGCAGCGATAGGGCTAAATATGTGTAGCTCAGAGTGGAATATGCAATTAACATATGCAAGGTCCTGGTTTAATTATCAGCACCCAATGAAAAACAAAACAAAAAAAGCAGAACATACATACTAACTCTTTGACTTATATTCCTAAAGTCAGACAAGCAGGCACCGTGCTTGGTGTACAGTGAGGTATCACATGCCTCTGGGACAGGTTAAATAGCAGCTACCCTTTGTATACAAAGCACAAAGCAGCACGTAGCTTTTGTGTCCTAGAAGTGGCTGATACAATATACTTTAAATCCTTTCTATTTACTTTGGTTAGCTAGAGATAGGTCACTTGATTTTTCTCAAGATAATGCTTTTTAAATCAAAATACTGAGACACAACTTACTTGTGTTGATGAAATCATAAGTTAGAAAATTCTGGTCACTAAGTGTCTTCTTTATTAACATAAAAAGTTACCAGAAACATTCATTATATAGTAAAGACAAGCAGGAATCAAAATTTTAATTTTTTTTGATGACAGGAAATAAAAAGTTATAGATTAAAGTATGTAGAGTTTACAGTTCTATCTACATAAACACACACAGAGACTGTAACCATGTTCCAGTTAATCCCTATTAACAAAACAGTAACCGAGGATGACGCTCAGTGTAGAGAACTCAAGTGGTATGTACAAGGCCCTGGGTTCTAGTCCTGTTACAACAACTGAAAGAGACTAGTGCTTCTTTCTGAAACACCTGAGGTAATACAGACTAACATGGCTATCCGAACTTCACAGTCAAGTTTCCCTAGGATCCCCTTCTAATCCTAAAGAAATCCTCACTGATGGGCTTCACAGAAAAACCTTACCTTAGGACTCTTCTAAAACCCTTTACTTTGGTCCCAGCACTCGGGAGGCAAATGCAGGTGGATCTATGAGTTCCTGGTCTACAGAATGGCATGGACCGCACAGCAATCACTGCTGCCTGACAAAGTCCCAGCATTTCGACCTTGCGGATCACAATTCTCCAGCACCCATTTACTTTCATTTTCAATGATTCTCACTATGTATAATGGAGGTTCCCTTATACCTCTTCCTTTGGGGAATTTTATGCAAGCTTTGAAGGATGAAAATGTATAAAATTGTTGCCTCTTTAAACAAAATAATTCTTTGGAAAAAATCCTTGCCACCATGGAACAACAGAGTGATAACTCTGTCTACTCCCATACAAGTTAATCAAGCTGCTAGAAAATTTAGATATGTAACTTAAGTGTGATAAATAATGTGTTTTTGATAAATAAGATTTATTTGATAAATAAGGTATATTATATATAATCAAAATTTATAAATTCCTAAGGTCTACTCAGGTTCACAGTAATATTTGTCTAGATTTGTCTTTGCTCATTTTAAGCTTTAGCTATTAGGATAAACTAAGCCACATAAAAAAAATTGTAATATGCTATAATGGAGTATTTGGTCCCCCGAGAAAGTCCTTTTCCCAAGGTCAGGCATTTAGACAAAAGTCTCCGTTTTCTCAAAGATTTGAGGAAAGTTCTTGATGGCAAAAAAAAGGAAGACATCCTAATCTCTGGCAAGAGGAACTTGTGGCCCTTCCAATAACGGCATAATCAGTGTTAGCTGGGCAGTACTGGGAGGCAGAGGCAGAAGGATCCCTTGAGTTCGAGGCCAAAAACGAAGGCAGGCAGGCAGGCAGGCAGGCAGGCAGGAAGGAAGGAAGGAAGGAAGGAAGGAAGGAAGGAAGGAAGGAAGGAAGGAAAAAAGAAACAGTAATGGTTTAGAGCATCAGATCTCTCGCAGAGGACCAGGGTTCAGTTCCCAGCACACACATTAAGTGGCTTACAACCACCTGGAACTCTAGTTCCAGAAAATCTGATGCCCTCATTTGGTTTCCATAGGCATCTTCGTGCATACTGTATACATACAGACACCCAGGCACACACAGAAAATAAAATTTAAACACCGAAATTACTGATCTACTCTACCCACCAGTAAAGACTGACTTCTCACTGGAGACTGAGCACAGGGTCTGACACATACTATGTAAGTGCTCTGCCCTTACCAATGATTCATTAAACACTTAAGTATATTTCATAACTAATTAGAGAAGGTGATACCTAGAAGTTGTAAACGGTCCTTGGCCATAACCAAATTAGTCATCATTTTGGCTTGCAGGCGTCTAGCTCTTTCATATTGTTCACCTACATGAAGAAAAAAAGAAAGGAAGAATTAATTAAAGTATCTACATTTCCCTACTAACAGTGTTTCAAGGTAAGTGCTGCTCCAATTGCCTTCATGGAGAATCGAAATTTTTCCTAATAAAGAAATTAAAAGTGGGCATAGTGTCTTACATGTATAATCCCAGGACTTGGATACCAAGTCAAGTTCAATGTCAGTCAGGATAGATAAGAAGTTTCAGGTCAATATGGGCGACACAGTGAGACCCTTGTCTTGAAAAGGGCAAGGAGGAAAGGGGTAAGGAAGGGAGGGGAGGGATGGAGGAAGGGAATGCTTTTGCTAGGCAAGGTGAAGAACATCTGAAATCTTAGATGAACTCAGGAGGCTGAGGAGGAAGGATAGTGAAGTCAAGACCATTCTGGAAGATACAGTGTGAACCTGTCTTAAATATGAATGTATATTACACATAGACATATTCATAGTTCCTAATGATGGCTTCAAATATACTGCAGTGTCAGGAATTTCACACATATTTCATGGAACCCATGACGTCTTCCCTCACAGTTCAGTCTTTGAACTGATCCTAGTGAGGTTGCTCAGTGGGTAGAGCTGCTTGCTGAGCAAGCTTGTCAAGCTGAGTTCAAGTCCCAGGACCCAAAGTGAAAGTCAGAACTGACCCCAAAACTTGTCCTGTGACCTCCACTCACACCCACACCTTATACACATATATAAACAAATAACAAAAAGCAAAAACCTTTGAGCTGGAATATGATATCACCTGTGCCAACTTATTATCATCCAGGCTACAGTCATACTTTGTCACTGCCTGTGCATGAGCAAATCTGTCAGATGCTAATGTTGTGATCTCTATGAAAGGCACACATTCTATTTCATAAAATCAGAACTTAAATGCTAAGGGTGAGAAGAAAACACACTTTAAGGGATTTTTTTTCTTAAATAAAAGGCATTTTATTTTAAGCCATCTCCGTCTAACGTTTCTTTATGGAACTGACACAGAACTGCATATATTTACATTTTTAATTCATAAAGTCATGGTCATCAACGCCTCAAAGACCCAACCACTCACATTCATTTTATTGTTTCTTTTTAAACTGACTTTTGCAACGCCTGAGTTTAAATCCAGAGCATCATCAAAATTAGGCAAATGCTCTACTGCTAACCAATTCAAATTCTGCTTGTTTATATAAAAGACCAGCTGAGTATGGTGGCTCATACCTATGTTCCAAGCACTCAGGAGACAGAGGCAGATCTTTGAGTTTGAGGCCAGCCAATGCTATATGGTGAGACCCTGTCTCAAACAACAACCTAAATAATTAAATTTTAAAAATGGAGAGAAGCACTGGGTGGTGGTGGTGCACACCTTTAATCCCAGCACTTGGGGAGACAGGTGGATCTCTGAGAACTCAAGGCTAGCCTGGTCTACATATGGAGTTCCAGGACAGTCTCCAAAGCTACAGAGAAACCCCGTCTCAAAAAACAAACAAATAAACAAAAAACAAAAATAGACACAAAAATGGAGGGGCTGAAGACATGGCTAGGAGGTTAAGAGCACTGTCTCCTGAGTTCAATTCCCAGCACCCACATGGTGACTCACAATCATCTATAAGGAGATGTGATGCCCTCTTCTGACCTGTAGGGATGTATGTAAGAAAAATACTGTATACATAATAAATAAATAAATATTTTTTAAAAATGGAGAGAAGAGATGGCAGTACCAAGAGATCTAATTCCCTCCCCTGGCCTCTGTAGGTACCAGGCACATATGTGGTACACAGCATACATACTGGCAGAATCCATACACATAAAATAAAAATAAAATAAACCTTAAAAAAGAAAGCCAGGGGTGGTAGCACACACCTTGATCCAATGCCTGATCTCAAGGCAGAGGCAGGAGGATCTCTTGAGTTTGAGGCCAACCTGATCTACAGACAGGACAGGTTCCAGGACAGTCAGGGCTACACAGAGACACCCTGTCTCGAAAAACAAAAAAAAAAAAAAAGAGAAGGAAGAGGGGCTGGAGAGATGGCTCGGCGGTTAAGAGCATTGCCTGCTCTTCCAAAGGTCCTGAGTTCAATTCCCAGCAGCCACATGGTGGCTCACAACCATCTGTAATGAGGTCTGGTGCCCTCTTCTGGCCTGCAGGCATACACACAGACAGAACATTGTATAATAAATAAATAATTTTTTAAAAAAAAAAAAAAGAGAGAGAGAATAAAGAGAAAAAAAGGGAGGGAGGAGAAGGCTGACATCTGATTGCCTGGGTACAAATCCCAACTTTCTCACTTGCTAACCATGAAACCTTAGTTGAGTTACATCTCTGTAGTTCATGTTTCTCATCTGAAAAATAAGGCTAATAACAGTAGCTAAAAGGTAAAAACGAGATGCTCTCCATTAGGCACTTTCAGTGACTACTGGGAGCTAGTAACATACAACAAATGTTTTCACTATAGTTACACACACAGTAGCCTCTAATTTTACCTCTGTTTTCTTTCTTTTTGGTGGGTGGGGGTTGAGACAGGGTTTCTCTGTAGCTTTGGAGCCTGTCCTGGAACTAGCTAGCTCTTTTAAACCAGGCTGGCCTTGAACTCACAGAGATCACCTGCCTCTGCCTCCCAAGTGCTGAGAGGTGCCCTCTTCTGACCTGTAGGCATACATGCAAGCAGAATACTATACATAATAAATAATCTTTAAAAAAAATAAACAAAAAAATTTTTTTAAAAAAAAAGGAAGGCTTGAGAGATGGCTCAGTGGATAAGAGCAAAGGCTAATTTTCCAGAGGCCCCAGCATCAATTCCCAGCACTCAAACGGAAGCTCACAACTGTTTGTAACTCCAGTTATAAGAGATTAACACACTCATACAGACATACATGCAAGCAAAACCACTAATGCACATGAAATAAAAATAATTTACAACAAACAAAATGCAATGACATCAAGAAATAAAATGCATCTACTAAGGTAAACAGATCTAAAAGGGGGTAAATATGTAAATTCAGTCACCAATCCCCTTCTGCAAATCTGCTTTCAGAATTCTCAGTTACCTGTAGGTGAGCACAGGTGAGAATTACAAAAAATAAACAAGTTATAGATGTCGAACTCTGTGATATTAATTAAATTTCACCTTTACCTAATCTATCGCAACCACATCACGACTCTTCCATTTGTCCAAAATATCCATATGTGCTGCTGCCATAGAGTCACTCAGAAGACATCCTGGTTATTAGTATTAGTATAGTCTCTAGGGCTTGACAGTGTCACGTTCAGTCCATGAGAAGCCCTGGAGGGGTCTCCATGGGGAAGGGATTTGGAGGGAGGAACTATAGTAGAATTTGAAGTGGTAATAGAAACTGCATATAACCTACCTTGGCCTGTTACTATAACAGCGATTCCTTTTTCTAGTTCTTCAATACCCTTCTTGTACCATTCCACAGCTTGTTCCTTCTGTCCTGCTTTAAAAACAGAAATCATTATTTGTATATATCATGAGTACAAAAAAAATGTAGCATCCACTCCTCCGAGTACCATACATAAAAAGGTTGTGATCAAATAAGTCTAAGAAACATTATACCTATACATAATAAAATAAAAATTTCCATATCATTCTTCATTTGAATTTTCAAAATAAAAACTTAATCATAAATGCTGTGATCACAAAGTAGAAGTCTTTTTGTTAAAAAAAAAAAAAAGATTTATTTATTTATTATGTGGGTATTCTGCTTGCAGCACCAGCAGAGGGCCCCAGATCTTATTACAGATGGTTGGGAGCCACCATGTGGTTTCTGGAAATTGAACTCAGGATCTTTGGAAGAGCAGTCAGTGCTCTTAACCTCTGAGCCATCTCTCCAGCCCAAATGAAGTCCTTTTATAGACACCATATAACAACTAAGAAATGTGTATTCTCTATCCCCCCAGAATCTCCCCATTTTAAGATAGGTTTTATATAGCCCTGGCTGTCCTAGAACTATGTAGACCAGGCTGGCTTTGACTTCACAGAGATGTGTGGCTTCTGCCTCCTACAACTGGGATTAAAACACGTCCAGCCTCCCTTTCCTTCTTATCTCAGCTCTTATATTTGCAATTTCTTACTTCTCACAATACCATAGTTTTCACTGTGCCAAGTAAAGAGCAAGTATTGAAAAAAATACCTGATAATGGCACATGAAGAAATTATTAAGAGCTTGTTATAAATCAACCTGGACAGTGGCAAGAAGATCAGAAATTCAAGGTCTTCCTTAGCCACAGAGCAAGTTTGAGGCTAGCGTAGGCTACACGATCCTTCCTCGAACAGTTTATTGTAAACCAACAGAAACTCTGAATGTTCATCTTCCTGTTTCTTCTCTTTTTGAAATAGAGTCTCATGTACTCCAAGCAGATCTCAAGTAAATACATAGCTGAGGATGACCTTGAAATATTGACCCTCAAGTGGTAGCATTACAAGCTAGCATTACCTGTTCATAAGAATACCTGTTCAGGGCTGGAGAGATGGCTCAGTGGTTAAGAGCTTTGCCTGCTCTTCCAAAGGTCCTGAGTTCAATTCCCAGCAACCACATAGTGGCTCACAGCCATCTGAGACTTGGTGCCCTCTTCTGGCCTACACTGTATACATAATAAATAAATAAATCTTTAAAAAAAAGAACACCTGTTCATATGTATTTCTGGGTATTTTTACTTGAAAAAAAAAACAAGTAGTATAGTGACATTTACATTCTGAGTGATGAAAATGTCGCTAGCGCTGTCTTACTTGTATACAGTTCATACGGCACCAAAGTGAATACATCCTAGCAAACATTAGAGAGTTCCTCTTCTCATTCTCAAGGTCTTGTCCTTCCAAGAGGTCACTTTCATGACATATCTTTCTAGTACAGGCTTTTCTACTATATTCACAAATATTTGTTGTCTCTTTCTCTTTTTTTTAGGCATGCGCCACCATCGCCTGGCCTTGAAGCTTCTTGGTAGTTGTATTTTTTTCAGATAGGCTCTGTTTGCTATCTGCAAGCAGAGGTGTGGCTTCTTTTAATATATAGTTTCCTGGTTCTTACTGGCACCTTGAATAGCTCTGGCTCTTTTGGGAGGTCCTGTTACAGAGCACTTAACTGGGGTTTGTGAGCAGAGCATTACAAGTTGCTTTATGGTGATAGAGACCCACTCTGGGACTGCTAGGTAGGAGCCGTACCCACCACCTCAAGTCTGGGAAGCAGTTGGCCCATGTTGCCACCAAGTACTTGCAGCATTCTGCCCACAAACCCCATTCAAGTGCTTGGACTCCTGAAAGAGCCAGAGCTGTTTGTGCAACTAGCACAAACCAGGAAGCCTTCTTAAAGGAGCTGTGCAGTTTTTGCTGCTACCATTGAGTCAGGAAGCCTTCCCTTAAAGGAATTGTGCCTCTGCTTGCTTCTAGCAAACAGAGCCCACCCAAGAAAATGCTGCTGCCATGAAGCTGTGTTTAACTCGTGTGTGTGTGTGTATTTGTGTGTGTGTATGTCTAGAATTCCTTCCCAAGCTCTCCCAGGTTTTTATGTTGATGTAGTCAGCCCATGTTGGCACGTCATTTTGTGCACGGAGACTGCTCCTTCATCTCCAGGCCACTCAGACCCAAATAACACACAGAAACTATATTCATTACAACACTGTTTGGTCAATGGCTCTAGCATATTCCTAGCAAGCTCTTACATCTTGAAGTAACCCATTTGTATTAATCTATGAATCGGCACAAGGCTGTGACTTACTAGTAAGGATCCAGCATCTGTCTCCTTTGGCAGCTAGATGGCTGCCTGATACCACCTACTTTCTCTCTATATCTCTGTTCAGATTTCCTGCCTGGCTTGACTCTACTAAGTCACTGGACAAAGCAACTTCTTTTTTTTTTTTTTTTTTTTGGTTTTTCAAGACAGGGTTTCTCTGTGGCTTTGGAGCCTGTCCTGGAACTAGCTCTGTAGACCAGGCTGGTCTCGAACTCACAGAGATCCGCCTGCCTCTGCCTCCCGAGTGCTGGGATTAAAGGCGTGCCACCAGTGCCCGGCTCAAAGCAACTTCTTTAATAACCAATGGTAATGAACAATCCCAGAGAACTTAGACAACAATACAGACACTAAGAGAGACTTACATAGATGGAAAGTAGAAAGTAGAAAAAGACAAGATCTCCTGAGTAAATTGGGAGCATGGGGACCTTGGTGAAGGATTGAAGGGGGGAGGGGAGAGGCAAGGAGGGGAGCAGAGAAAAATGTAGAACTCAATAAATATCATGGGTTCTGAGGGTAAAAAAATAAAAATAAATAAAAAGACAAAAAAATAACCAATGGGGGGCTGGAGAGATGGCTCAGCGGTTAAGAGCACTGCCTGCTCTCCCAAAGGTCCTGAGTTCAATTCCCAGCAACCACATGGTGGCTCATAACCATCTGTAATGAGGTCTGGTGCCCTCTTCTGGCCTGCAGGCATACAGACAGAATACTGTATAAATAATAAATAAATATTAAAAAAAAATAACCAATGGTAATGAAACATATTCATAGCATACAGAGGGGAATCCCACATCATGTTATTATTCGGGTCTGGATGGCTGGGAAACAAAAGCACAATCTTCCTTTACACTTGAGAGTTGGGGTAACAGAGATGCCCAATACCTGGCTTTTACTGGGGTGATGGAGACCTGAAGTCAGGACCTCATGTTGTTTAGCAAGCATTTACCCACTGAGCCAGCTCCACAGCCCTACTATTTTTTTAAAAAATTCACACATGAAATTGCTATGGTATTATATATACACACACACATTTATGTATCCATTACATATGTGCGTATATGTATGTATATATACATATGTAACATATATATATTACATTCATTACCTGGTAATTTAGCTATTTTCTATATTAGAAGTTTTCAAGCTCGGCACTGGTGGTGCATGCCTTTAATCCTAGCACTCTGGAGGCAGAGGCTGTGGACCTCTGTGAGTGTGAGGCCAGCCTGGTCTATATCTTCAGAGCAAGTTCCAGAATAGTCAGAATTGGTTTCGGAGGTCCTTCTGCTTGTGTGTTGCTTTCACTGGTTGAATAAAGAGACTGCCTTTTGCTTTTTGATAGGGCAGAACTTGGATGGGCGGAGTAGATAGAACAGAATGCTGGGAAGAAGGGCAGAGTTGCAGACGCCATGAAGCTCCTCCTTGAGACTGACACTGGATAGAATCTTTCCTGGTAAGCCACAAACTCGTGGTGTTACATAGATTGGTAGAAATGGGTTGAACTGAGATGTAAGAGTTGGCCAATGGGAAATTAAGAGCTAATGGGCCAGACAGTAATTTAATTAATACAGTTTCTGTGTGATTATTTCAAATGTAAGCTAGCAGGGCAGCCGGGACAAACTAAGGGCCCCCGGTCCCTACTACACAGAACTACACAGAGAAACCCTGTCTTGAAAAAAACCAAAGCAAACCAAAGCAAAAGCTATTGAAGGGCTAGTAAGACAGAGCAGTGGGTAAAGTGTGTTGGATACCAAGGACTTACATGGTAGAAGGAAAGAAATGATTCCCGTAAGTTGTTCTCTAACTTCCAAACCTGTACCATGGCAACACACACAAAATAAATAAATAAAAATTTTTACTTAGGTACTTTAAAAATTGTTTTATCAGATATTGAACGACTGAGAACATAGAGCTCAGTGGTGGAGTATTAGTCCCTAGCACTACACAGAAAGGTAAGATGCTGTAAGAAAAGGTACTCGAGCTACAGAGTTGGCCAGGGGTTGTAGAGGACCAGAGTTTGAGACCCAGGACCCACAAGGTAGCTCACAGCTGTCTGTAACTCCCGTCCAAGAGATGTAACAACCTCTTATAACTTCTATGAGTACCAGGCACAAACGTGGTATACATCCATACTTATAAGCAAACACGCAGACACAGAGAATAGTAAAAAAAAAAAAAAAAAAAAAAACCACTTAAAATGTTCCAAAACATACTGAAAATTAATGGCTAGCCTGGAGCTCACTGGCTAACATGTTCAAGGTTCTGAGTTCAACCTCTACCTCTCTCCCCAAAAAGATACCAAGTGTGTTGCCAGCTTTTTTTTAAAAATTTCAAATAGTGCTGTGGTGAACACTGTGTCCCCAGCACCCATCTGCGGCATCTCTGCTGTACACTGAACAAGTGAAACCACGGGCTGTCACTTTTCTCCACTCACCACATGAGCTAACTCTTAAGAGGGCTGTTCTAACTATATACACTTATTATATTTACATTTTTATTACATTTATTTGTTTTGTGTGTACTGTATGCATGTGGCTGTGCACCTGCCACAGTACCCATGTGGAGATCAGAGGACAACTACCACAGTCAATTCTCTGTACCATGTAGGGCCTGGATATTCAACCCAGGTCATTAAACTTGCTACCAGGTACCTTTACCTACTAAACTATTTTGCTGAACCCTTTTCCTTTACTTTCTTAATTTTAATTTTTACTATTTTAAATTAAGTGGCTGTAAGTAAGTGCATGTGAGTTCAAATGCCTGCAGGGTCAGAGATGTCAGATGCCGTGGAGCTGGAGTTACAGATGGATGTGAGCCAACTGAACCTGGGTCCTCTAGAAGAGAGCAGGGTATTTTTTTTTTTTTTTTTTGGTTTTTCGAGACAGGGTTTCTCTGTGGCTTTGGAGCCTGTCCTGGAACTAGCTCTGTAGACCAGGCTGGTCTCGAACTCACAGAGATCCGCCTGCCTCTGCCTCCCGAGTGCTGGGATTAAAGGCGTGTGCCACCATCGCCTGGCGAGCAGGGTATTCTTAACTGCTGAGCCATCTCACCGACCCCCCCACCCTTTGTGTGTGTGTGTGTACGTGCCTGTGTGTGATACTGGAATTGAACCCAGGGCTTTGGGTTAATGCTAGGCAAGCATTTAACACTAAGCTATATCCCCAAGCCAAAACTATGCTTGTTTGTTTTTTTTATCTTTTTATGTTTGTTTGTTTGTTTGCTTTTGCTTTTTTTTTTCAAGACAGGGTTTCTCTGTGGCTTTGGATCCTGTCCTGGAACTAGGCTTGTAGTCCCAGTTTGTAGGCTGGTCTAGAACTCACAGAGATCTGCCTGCCTCTGCCTCCAGAGTGCTGAGATTAAAGGCATGCGCCACCACCGCCCGGCTGTCTTTTTATGTTTTAAAGATTTTATTTTGCTGGGTGGTGGTGATGCACACCTTTAATCGTAGCACTGGGGAGGCAGAGGCAGGTGAATCTCTGTGAGTTCAAGGCCAGCCTGGTCTACAGAGCAAGGTCCAGGACAGCCAAGACTACACAGAGAAACACTATCTCAAAAAGGAAAAAAAAAACCCGACAATTTATTTTACTATTAATATTATTATTGAGTGTGTGTGATGTGTGAGTGCCACACTGCCTATGTGGAGATCAGAGAACGACTTTGGGTAGTTGGCTATCTCCTTCAATGATGGGTTCTGAGGACTGAATTCAAGGCTTGAGTGGCAAGTGCTTTTCACCTCCTGAGCCATAGTATCTGTGGACCAATATACACTCTTAATGCTGATATTTGAGAGTCCTCATTGGTAACATTATTTTTCAATTTTAAGATTTCATATTGGGGCTGGAGCAATGGCTGAGTAGTTAGGACCATAATCAATCCCCAGAAGCCACATGGTAGCTCACAATCACCCGTAACTCCAATTCCAGGGGGTCTGATATCCTCTTTTTGACCTGCTTAGGCAGCAGTCACAAATAGTGTATATACATATGTGCAGGCTAAACATTCATATACATAAAATGAAAGAAATCTAAAAGTTCACATGACACACTTAATTTTGCCTCTCTGTGTGCACACAAGTGCTAGCTAGCGTAAGTCAGAAGACAACTTTCTAGGGACTGTTCTCACCTTCCTATGTGGGTCTAGAGGACTGACTAGGCTTGGCTGCAAGAGCCTTAAACTGGTGAGCCATCTCACTGGCTCCATGGCAACATTCTTATCAGCGTTTGCTTGTCACTTACATATTACCTCATTTCTTTTATTTTAAAATAATAAAATTTGTTATATGCACATGTATATACATGGGGCAGGGGGAGTGGGGCATAGCGTAAGTGTGGAGGTCTGAGGAGACAACCTTGTGGGGTGATTCCCTCCTTCCACCTTTGTGGGTTCCAGGAAAAACTCAGGCCATCAGGTTTTGAAGCAAAAGGCCTTTTCCAAGAGTCACCCTGCCAGCACTTCTCTAGTGTATAAAACTCAGAGTATTTAAACAAAACTCTCAAAAGAGTTTGAATCAAATAGCTTTCTAAGAGAACACAAATAGCAAAAGTCACAAAAACACAGATAAACTAAACTTCACTAAATTTAAACCCCTGCTCTTCAGTGCCGGTATTCTAAGGAGAAAAAGAAAACAAACAGGCTTTAAGAAACTCAAAATCATTCTCAACAACAAAGGACTTGCCTATACAAAGACCCTCAAAAAGTAGTGATAGAAACAACCAAATGCCTTAGGATGCAGTTTAGGAGTCAAATTTGTGCTTGGATGTGCAAAGTCCTGGGTTTAATCTCAAATCCCAAGGGGGGGGGACGACACGAAACAGCCTATGCAGGGTCCCAGAGACATACATACAGACATGGTAAAGAAGCACACAGAGAGACATCCAATGTCATCACTTGCCAGAGAATACAAATTAAAGCCATGTTGCCAGCTCAACAGCACAGTCTGTGATCCCAGCTGCTCAGAGGCAGAAGTGCAGAGGACTCACAAGTTCAAGGACAATCAAGAAAACTTACCAGGACCTTGTTTCAAAAACTAAAGAGAGAACCAGTGTGTAAAGGCGGTTGATCCCCCAGAGCTTAATCCCTGGGACCCACAGAACAGAAAGAGAGAACTGATCCTGAGAGCAGACCTCCACAAGCACATACTGTGAATGCACTCCCTGTTCCACTCCCCCACTGCTTCCACAAACTTACAGACAAAATAAATCTTTTCTTTAAAAAAAAAAGATTTATTTATTTACTATGTTATGTATACAATGTTCTACATGTATGTATACAATGTTCTGTCTGTATGTCTGCCTGCAAGCCAGAAGAGGGAACTGAACTCAGGACCTCTGGAAGAAGGACCAGTGCTCTTAAGTGCTAAGCCATCTCTCTCCAAAATAAATAATTCTTTTAAAGCAAAATGAGGTCTAGAGTTGTAGCTCAGTGGTGGATGATGCTTGTCAAGACAGCACAAGGCCCTAGGGTTTAATCACTAGCCCAAACTAAGACATTTAGTAAGATGCCACTCACTACATATCTAAATTTAAAAACAGAAAAACCAAGCCAACTGTAGTAGTTTGAATAAGAATGGTCCACCTAGGCTCCTCTACTTGAATGTTGATCCACCAGGGAGTGGAACTGTTTGAAAGGATGAGGATGAGGAGTAGGATGGTGGCACTGCTGGAGTAGGTATAACCTTGCTGGAGAAAGTATGTCACTGGCGGTGGGCTTTGAGGCTGCAAAGCCCATGCCAGGCCATATCTTTCTTTCTCGCTGTCTGTGTGTGGATCAGGATGTCATTCTCAGCTATAACTCCAGCGCCATGAGTGCCGCCATGCTCCCAACATGCCCCTGCCATGACTAACCCTTTGAAACTGTAATTAAAAGCCTTAATTTATAAGAGTTGCCTTGGTCATAGTGTCTCTTCAAAGAAATAGATCAGTGACTAAGAAACCAACTTAAAACAAAAAACCCAAACAACAAACCACCCAAACAATCTAATACAAAAAGCAAAGGACCACTGGACTGTAGTGGTGCACACCTTTAATCCCAGCGCTCCAGAGGCAAGGAGGTGGATTTCTGAGAGTTTGAGGTCAGTCTGATCTACAGAGTGAGTTCCAGGACAGCTAGGGCTGTTACAGAGAAACCCTGTCTCCAAATAGAAGAAGAAGGAAAAGCAATGGACCAAATGTCATGTTTGCTGGTCCTAATATAAACTGGTACCTTTAACTGGGTAAAGTCGGTGGTTCATGTCAGTGCTATTTGCTACAAGACCCAGCAATTCCTTCTTTTACAGATTTAACCAGGAATAACAGAACTATTCAAGATTTACATTAACCACATAAACTGTGATTTTAAAAAACAAAACAAAGGGCTGGAGAGCTAGTTCAGCAGTTAAGAGCACCTGCCGATCTTCCACAAAATCCTGGTTCAATTTGCAGCACCCATGTGGTGGCTCACAACCTCCTGCAACTCCAGTTCCAAAGGACTCAGACTTCCCATTCTGACCTCTGTAGGTACTAGGCATGCACTGGTGCACACACATACATGCAGGCAAAATATCTGTGCATATAAAACAATTTTAATAAATTGTTTTAAAACAAAAGAGAAATCAAACAAGGCATAAGGGCTCCAGCAGTGGCTGTCTTTAGCTCTTTTTGTGCAAACAACATTAAATATTGAGCAGTCACTAAGAAGAAAGCCAATGCTTTTGCAAAAGGCCTAATGTCCCTGCACTATTCTTTCCTATTCAAATCGGGAGACCGCTGGGTTCGTTGTGGCAGGTTCCTATTAGGCAGTCTTGTGTGATTTACAATTTCTTACATAGATTACAATGGCCTTCAAGTTCTTGGGTCTTTGGTGTTTTGCCTCTAATCACGGAGAATTTCAAAATAATTTTTTTTTTGAAATAGGGTCTTCTAGAACTCCACTATGTTGTTCAAGCTGGCCTCAAACTCTCTTTGACCAGCCAGCCTCAGTTTCCGGAGTGTTGGGAACAGTGTGAACTACCAGAACCCTTAGGCAGTCACCCAGCAAAAGAAAATTAAGTCTGAACTTAATTCTAAATGGCAGATGTACACTTTTCAGGAATGAAAGTAATCACACTTTTGGTTTCTTCCTCCTCCCCTCACTTTAGGAAAATGTGGATGTGAGCAGACTGTTGTTTTAAGTTAATGTACAAATTGGATTATACAAACTAGAAAAATCACTGCTAGAAAGGGAGGTGCACACCTTTAATCCAGCACTCAGGAGGAAGATGCAGGTGGATCTGAGTCTGAGGACAGCCAGGGTTATGCAGAGATCCTGGACCAAAAACAAACACACACACACACACACACACACACACACACACACACACACGCGCGCGCGCGCGCACACATTTGAACACCTGCCTGCCTGCTGCCACACCTCCCTGCTATGAGGGTGATACACTCGGTGCTCTGGAACAGTAACCCCAAATATAGATATGACTAGAGGGCTCAGCCTGCTAACCTGGCAATCTGAGTTTGATTTTGGGGTCCCATGTGATGGGACAGAACCAACCAGCACAGGTCACTCTCTGACCTCCACATGCACATTACGGCACATGCGTGTCTGTGTACACACACAGAAACACACACACAAGAAAAATTAATAAATAAAACTGAGAAAAAGTGTAACTGATGAGGACTATTTTCTTTAGACACTTTCTGTTCTTGATGCCAGACTCTCCAGCCCTACAACATCCTGAAAAACTGGTTCACTCTCTTTCACACAACACACTGCAGCCCTTACTGTTAGGTGCTACCAACGTGAGATAACGAACCACGCCTTCTGAAGCTCCACCTCTGTATTGACTAGGAGATCTCAAACTGTCTCTCTCTAAACGTCACACAAAACATGTTAGGTCATGATCTAGTTAGTCCAAAGAACCACTATTTTAACCTCTTTTCCTCAAGTATTCTTGACTGACTCTTTACCAGCATTAAGAAAAGAGGCTGTGAGTTTGATAGAGAGCAAGGAGGAATCTATGTGGGAGTATGGAGGGAGAAAGAAATATTGCAATTATAGTATAATCTCAAAAAATCATAAAATCAAATGATTTTATATTGTCTAGTCACCTCTGTTCCTACTTACGCTACTTTGAACCCACTCTAATTTGTTTTTTCATATATAAATGGATGTCACAGATTATCACTCTTTCAACATTAAAATACTACAAAGATCAGAGCTGGAGAGAGGAAAGGCTCAGAGGTTAGGAGTACTGGCTGCTCTTTTGGGGGCCCTGGCTTGGCTTAGTGAGTACTCACATGGTGGCTCACACCTGTCTGTAACTGCAGCCCCAAGGGATCCCACACCTCTTCGGACTTCTGTGGGCACTGCGCACATGTGGTGTATTACATTTCCTTCTTTTCTTTTTTTTTTGACACAGGGTTTCTCTGTATTAACAATCCTGACCATCCTGGAACTCCCTTTGTAGACCAGGCTGGCCTCAAATTTACTGAGATTTACCTGCCTCTGCCTCCCAAATTCTGGGATTAAAGGTGTGTACACCACCACTGCCCAGCTGCTTGTTTCATTTCTAATAGATGACAATGTAAGACACTATTACCCTTGCAACAATGTACAAGAGTAACAAAGCCTCTGAAGACTGCATACTCAATACTGTTTATCTTTTCACATATTTTTATCAGTGAAAAGAGAATTAAATTCTCTTGGAAGTAAATTCTGAGCTGTCAAGTATAGCTGAAAAGGCTGACAAACTTCAAAGTGAACTTTTATTCAATTATGGAATTAAAATTAGACTACAAAATTATGCCAAGGAGGAAAATGGGATAGAAGAGAAAATATATGAAAATACAAAATAGTTCTAAAATTTTTTTTTACTTATTCACTTACATATTTACTTATTGGTTTTCAAGGAAGGGTTTCATGTGTGATAGTTTTGGCTGTCCTGGAAGTAGCTCTGTAGACCAGGCTCAGATTCAGTTTGTTTATTTATTTATTTTTTTGCTTCGTTTTGCTAAGTAGCCTAGCTGGCCTTGAACTCCTGGCAGTCTTCAGTTTCCCCAGCAGGAAGATCACCTCCAGCTTTATTTCTTTTTAAAGGAAAATGAATGTAACTAATTTGTTCTCTAATTTGTTTGTTGGCTTTGTTTCTGAAGCACTGAGAAGCACATGCACTAGGAAGCACACTGGACACAAGCCTTGTTATCACTAACTACAACCTCAAGTCCCTAAAACAATCTATTCTCAAGAATAGTCCCACTATTCAAAAAGCCAGGGAACCCCAAGCTATAAAATACTGCCATCAACATCACATCAGGGAGGAAGAGTGCAGTTCTCCATCCTCCTTAAGTGTTTGTTGGATTTTCCTAAGAGGTAGAAAGAACTAAGCAATGAATTTAAAAAGCTCGCTCTCACAAACACAAAACAGTCTTAACTGTGTCTACTACTATCTTCTACTAAGTCTCCACTCTGCCTTTGGACTCCCAAAACATGGACATCTGCCTCTTTCACTATATCTCCGTTTTCACTCTTAGGTCCTGCAAAGGAACATTTTCACCAAGACTGAAACACTAGAACAGTCTCTGGTGTTGCCAGAGGGTAGAACACTGCAAAAAAACTACAGACTGTTCATTTTCCACCGTGGACAACGTTGGTGAGCGCACCTAACTGAGCCAGGGTGGGAATCTGGGCTTCTTTGGAGAATACTGGAGGTGACAACAAAAGGAGAGACGTAAGACTTTCTAATCCCACTTAACGTTTCCCAAGGAAGTTTTAAAATTAGCCACTTTCGCCTAAATTTGATGCCACCTGCTTCAATCTTCTAGCTAGTAATTTCATCTGTAAGACACCTCTACTGATATAGTACGCTCACAGCGGAATTATCGTGAGGATCAAGGGACACAGGCAATGCGAATCGCACAATGCCTCACCCACGGAAAAGACTAAAAGACGTTGCTTGAAGGAAAACCTGAAGTACGCAGCACCCCTGCCTTCACTGAGAAGCAGGAGCCTTTGTTTTAGGTTTCACGGGACAATGATATGCATGTTTCCTCAACTCATTCATTTAACACTTCAATTTAGAAACTTAAGAGCCTGCTTTGAAATACAAACTTAGGAAAATAAACCAAACCAACCAGGGGCTGAAATACAACCTCACAGAAAAAAATAGTCAAGGCTCACTATATGGATAAAAATAATTCATGAAGCTTCAGAGTAACGCAAATTCAGCACTGATTATAAGCAATTATCCCTTTCAAATTCAAGTGAACGCGTGTTCTGTTTTTCTCCTCAGACACTACGGAAGAACTCTTTTCATTAAGTTTATACACAAAGCTTATTCGATACCAGAACCATTTGGAAGCCCAGCTCAGAGAATGCCACACTGTTTACAGTGTTAGAAAGAATCCCGTGCGGTCACTCTAGGCCAACTGTCACTGTCACCAGCACGTCTGCGTGTCTCACGGGGACTTGGATAATGCACAAGTGTGGGGGTGCAGAAACAAAGTCGAGAGCTAGGGCGCCCCGAAAAGGGAGAGGTTTAACTAACTAGGCGTCCCACAGCAGGGTCTGGCCTGTGGGGAATCGGACTCCTGGGGCAGATCAACTCGGGGGGCGTGCAGGAAAGGGACGCAGGTGGCGCCCCCCTCCCAGGGCCGCCCGCCGCCGTCTCGCCCCGGACCCAGGTACCTTTCTCTTCCTCGTCGATGCGCAGGGCAATGGAGATGTACTCGAAGGCCTGTTTGTGGAAGACGCGGACGCTCTCGGCCTCGCCACCCGGCCCGGGAGCTGGGGCTGAGGACGAGGCGGGCGCCGGCGCGGTCCCGGAGCTCCTCTTGGCGGCCATGAGGGCGCGGGTGAAGCGCTGGCAGAGCCACACGAAGAGGAGCCCCAGGTGGCAGGCGAGCAGGCGCAGCAGGGCGAAGCCGACGACCAGCGGGTACGAGAAGTAATACAGGTTCCGCTTAGGCGGCGAGCCGGCCGCGGGGGCCGGGCCGGCGACAGGGGCGGGGACCGCGGCGGGGGGCGGAGGCCTGGCGGGCGCCGGGCTCGCGCCGCCTGAGCCTTTCTTTTTCCGTCGTCCGGCCGGAGAACTCATTCACAGCTCCCACTGCCGCCGCCGCCATAACCCGCCTCCCTCAGACCGACGGCCACCAAGCGGCGGCGGCGGCCACCGCGACGCCCGGGGGGCCACGGAGCCGCTCGCGCACCCGCGCAGCCCGGGAGCCCGGCACCTGCACGCGCCGCTCGCCGGCCCCGCCCCTGTGTCCTCCGCTGGCCGGGAGCACAACCCCCTCTCCACCTCCTCAGGCGGCCAGCGGCTCCGACCCGCCCCTCCTTTTCCTCTGTCCTCAGGCCCGCTGGCTCCTCTCCGCCGTGGCCGCGCACGCGCACGTCCTCGGGGTCTGGCTCCGGTGCGCGCGCGCGCGCACGCCGCCGCGGTCTTTGTTGACCTGGGAGCTTGTGCGCATGTGCGCCATCCCCGCTCTGCCCCTTTCTCCGGGAACTGCGGTTCTGTAGGTGCGGTTCTCCTCGCGCGGGTGGCTGGACTTCGTCGCTCAGCAGATTTTCCCGGCTTCTGAGGACGCAGAATAGGGAGCGTTGGTAGTCAGCGTACGAATGGGGGTTGCGGCGCGAGTGGCTTGACTAGTCCTCAGGTCTCCTATCTCGCAGTGTCGTTGTTTGCCTTTGTTTCTCTTTTAGTCGGCTTCCAGCTCGTTCTGTAGCTGAGGAAGGCCTTGAACTCTTGATCCTCTGCATCATTACTCCCAGCTATTTTCTTATATATCTTTATTTTCTGCTAGTTGAGTTTAAGCCTTTTGCAAAAGCTAACTGATCTGAGTTTCATATTAGAGGCAATGTGTAGCAATTTGGATCTGAGTTGCGGGACAAATTTTAGGACATCCTAAACAAAAAACGTTAGTTACTACACGAAGGCCAAGAATCCTACGGATCCTACGTTTAACTAATCTATTACATGTCTAGATATGTAATCTCAGGATTAGTTAGGTGAATGAGGTCATTCTTGGATTTTGAAGTTACCATCCTATAATTTACTAAGGAACACATACTACCTGCGTGTGCACGTGTATGAGTGTGTATGTCTCCATTGTCCCCTTATTCTTTTGGTAGACTTTTGTCTAATTTGTGTTTCCCATGTTATAATGAACAGCAAACACAGATCCCAGATCACATAAGAGGAAACAAAACAAACTGTAGACTCATCAGACTCCTGAGAAATGACATCTGAAACAGCTGAAATCGAAAGCTGTAGGACCTGGTCGATCCCATTGAGATCCCCAGATCTTTTGGGGTCCGAGACTCATCAGTAGACTATATAGCCTATCCAATAAACTTCAATCTTTCTCTTTTGCCCTCCCCCTTCTCTCTCTCTCTTTAAAAACAAACAAATAAAAACAAACCTCCCCCCTTTATTTCAGATAGCCACAATTGTTTCTTGTTGCCGAAACCAGTGACTACTAATACAAAGTCCCTATTGTTTACAGTGAGAGGCATACACATCCCCTGTGAGAGCCCAAGAATCCCCACATTCTGCTAAGAGTTTATTCCCTACCAATATAAATATCATAGGTTGCTACAAAAAATGACCCCATTGTTTCCCATCTGATGCCTTCTTTTCTGCCTCTGTCCTGATTCTATTTTCTCATTCTGAAATGCCTTCTCTCTTTTAAATTTGTATTCTTTTCAATCCCTTTTCTCCAGTATACCCCACTTCTCTTGAACTGCATAGTAGAGGTTGTGTGAAATCAAATATATATATATATGCATGCATGTATGTATATGTGTAAATATACACACATATCTGTCAAGTAAATAAAAATAAGATGTCTACAACCTATATGTACAATTTGAGGAAGATAGCCAGGTGGTGGAGGCACACGCTTTTAATCCCAGCACTCAGAGGCAGGCGAATCTCTGTGAGTTCAAGGCCAGCCTGGTCTACTAGAGCTAGTTCCAGAACAGGCTCCAAAGCTACAGAGAAATTCTGTCTCGAAAATACAAACAAAACAAAAAACACGGGCGGTGGTGGCTAGCAAACTGTCTTTTCCCTGGTTGTAGAGGAAGCTATATTCCTGAATGGTGTATTAATCCCTCTTGTGCTTGTCCTGTCTTTTGATAAAACATTTTTTTGTTGTTTGCTTGACTTTGTTTTTTTGTGGCAGAGTCTCTCTGTGGTCCTGACTGACCTCCAACTCAAAGAGATCCTCTTGCCTGACTCCCAAGTGTTGGGGTTACCACCATGCCTGGGAAATGTAAGCATTTCTGAACAATAAGTTGTATAGTTTTACCTGATCTGCCTTGACTTTATATAAATGTTGTTACATCTTAATTTGGATTTCCTCCACATTTTTGAAAAAAAAAATTTTTTAATATACACTAGTGTTTATGCCACAGGTGTTGGGTTCCCTGGAGCCGGAGTTACAGACTGCCATGTGGGTGCTGGGAATCAAACCTGGGCCCTCTGGAAGAACAGCCACTGCACAGAACTGTCTCTCCAGCCCCTCCTCTACAGTCTTTAAGTAGTTGAAGTTTCTCCTGCTGACTTCTCTAGCTATTTTGGTGGTAACAGTTGTAACATACTTATTTTCATTGCTATGTAGTATAGCATAACATATTTTTTTTTAAATTTGTTTGCTGTTGATTTACCATGAAACCAATGATAGACATTTAGATGGGTACAAGATTTTTGTTCCTTAAGTCCCTTTCTTTGGTGCTGGAAAACTAACCCAGGACCTCCCAATAATAAAGTCTTCTATCACTGAATAATATCCCCAGCCACAGTACGTGTGGGGGGTGAGGGGGTGGGGATGTGGAAGTCCAAAGAGGCCAAAGGTCAGAGAGTTTGGGACTTGTTTTTAGTTCGAGATTATTGTGCTTCTAACTCAAACAGAGGTCCCACCTAGTTGTAAATCAGAGTTCTGCTCTCTCAAAATTATTGTCACCAGGTGTGGCTAGTTGTCAGACCTCGTGCTTCTGAAATAGGGAAGTAGTTTGTATTCTTTACTATATTTCTAAATTCCCACGCCTCCATTCTGGAAGAAAGGTATTTTTTGTCGAGGCTGGCCCCCGACAGGGTATATTACAACAGTCATTTGAATTACAAAAGTAATTCAAAGTCATCTTTGTCTACATAGCAAATTTCACGCCCCTTTGAACCACAGGAGACTCTGCCTTTAAAAGGGGGGGGGCACTGACATGGGAGTAAAAATGTTTGTCCCACAAGTTTGATGACCTGTTTGATCCTAGAACTCAAAGGAGAAGAAAACTAACTCCCCAGATTTGTCCTCTGACCAGCCCCTATCATACATATATAAACATAAAACAAAAATAGGCATGCTCCATCACTTTTGGGGATCTTTACCTAGTGACTTAGCTTCCAGGTCTATTATATAATAATTAGTGTAGTAGCCGATGCCCTGACATCAAGCTGCTGTTTGTTGAATGAAGAACGGTGTGCTCGCATCTCCTGTATGTTTATACAGTATTCTAACTAAAACTGGAGGTATCTCAGATTCTTTGTTCTTTTTCTTGGACAGTCCTTCTGGGGCATTTACTTAGAGTGCCCTCTCCTTCCACCTCACTACCAAAATCTTTCAAGGTTTTCTGATTTTTACCTTCTTGATGAAGCTTCTCTAATGGGTGCTGGTAACACATACCTTTGATCCCAGCATTTGGGATGCAGAGGCAGGCAGATTTCTGAGTGAGGTCAGCCTGGTCTACTGGTCTACAGAGTGAGTTCAGTTCCAGGACAACCAGGGCTACACAGAGAAACCCGTCTTAGATTTCCTGAGTAAATTGGGAGCATAGGGACCATGGGAGAGGGTTAAAAGGGAGGGGAGGAAAAGAAGGGGAGCAAAGAAAAATGTATAGCTCAATAAAATCAATTAAGAAATTTTTTTTTTAAAAATCCCTCCAGTGTTCGCAGCCGTCGCCGCGCCGCCGCCGCTTTCTAACGCCAGCGCCGCCTCTCGCTTGCCGAGCTCCAGCCGAAGGAGAAGGGGGTAGGTAAGTAAGGAGGTGCCCATACCATGGCTCGTACTAAGCAGACTGCCCGTAAATCCACCGGTGGTAAAGCACCCAGGAAACAACTGGCTACAAAAGCCGCTCGCAAGAGTGCGCTCTCTACTGGAGGGGTGAAGAAACCTCATCGTTACAGGCCTGGTACTGTGGCACTCCGTGAAATCAGACGCTATCAGAAATCCACTGAACTTCTGATCCGCAAACTCCCCTTCCAGCGTCTGGTGCGAGAAATTGCTCAGGACTTCAAAACAGATCTGCGCTTCCAGAGTGCGGCTATTGGTGCTTTGCAGGAGGCAAGTGAGGCCTATCTGGTTGGCCTTTTTGAAGATACCAACCTGTGTGCTATCCATGCCAAACGTGTAACAAGTATGCCAAAAGATATCCAGCTAGCACGCCGCATATGTCCACTATGAGGGGGGAAATATTTCATTCTCAAAAAATTTTTTTTCCTCTTCTTCCTGTTATCAGTAGTTCTGAATGTTAGATATTTTTTCCATGGGGTCAAAAGGTACCTAAGTATATGATTGCGAGTGGAAAAATAGGGGACAGAAATCAGGTATTGGCAGTTTTTCCATTTTCGTTTGTGTGTGAATTTTTAATATAAATGCAAGATGTAAAGCATTAATGCAAGCAAAATGTTTCAGTGAACACATTTCAACAGTTCAACTTTATAAAAATTATAAATAAACCTGTTAAAATTTTCTGGACAATGCCAGCATTTGGATTTTTTTAAAATAAGTAAATTTCTTATTGACGGCAACTAAATGGTATTTGTAGCATTTTTATCATACAGTAGATTCCATCATTCACTATACTTTTCTAACTGAGTTCCCCTACATGCAAGTACATGTTTTTAATGTTGTCTGTCTTCTGTGCTGTTCCTGTAAGTTTGCTATTAAAATACATTAAACTATAAAAAATAAAATAAAAATCCCTCCATGTGAGCTCTGTGGCATGGTGTCTTTCTCTTTCATGCCACTTTTTAAAGTATAGCAATAATCTCTTTAATAAATGGTGTTGGGGGGGAAATCCATCTGAAAAAAAAAAGAAAAGAAAAAAAGAAATCCTCTCTTTAGCACCTCAAGCTAAAATGTTTCTGTTTTTTAATGCTTAGTCAATGTAGTAGTTATATCCTATGGCTCTCGCTATGTCGTTCTGTGTGATAGTTCCTTAAGCATCTGATTACCTCCTGATACACATTGTTACAATGTTACACATTGTTAACTCACTGAAGGCTGGTCATGCTTTGTACATTGTATCTCACTTTCTGCGGTCAGCCTCATGCCTTGCGTATGCTGCTTATTTAATAAATCTCAATAAAACAATCCACTCGTCATGGCTGTATTAGATTTCCGGGGAGGGTTAAGGATTGGGGGGCTGGAAGGCATAATAGCCCACTCCAAAATGTACCGAATTCACATTGTAATCACTGACGTACTCCCAGTTCTGTGAGACAGCAGTTTGGGATGTGTTCGGTTAGGTGGTTCTTATGGTCTTTCCTTTGGGTAAATTACGCATATGCAGTCTGACTAACTGGTTTTGATGGCCTAGTCATCTCAGTCAGATGTCCGGAGGTTGGTTGTAACTCCTGGATATGACATGTCTGTAGCAAGATAATTTAGATTTCCCGGCCGGCAAAGTGGTTTACTTTTTTTTTTTTTTTTTTCGAGACAGGGTTTCTCTGTGGCTTTGGAGCCTATCCTGGAACTAGCTCTGTAGACCAGGCTGGTCTCGAACTCACAGAGATCCGCCTGCCTCTGCCTCCCGAGTGCTGGGATTAAAGGCGTGCGCCACCATCGCCCGGCTGGCAAAGTGGTTTAAAGAGTGTGGGTGCTTGCCACAAAGTCTGATGACCTGAGTTTGATTCCTGGGTCCCATAGGGTCAAAGGGGGAGAACAGAGTCTACAAGTGTCCTCTGATCTCTGTATGCACACATGCCTATACACATACACCACACACAAAAAAATAAATGGGAATAAAAGATCATTTAAATACTTTTCTACGATATCTGTCTTCCAAGACAGTATGAATACTAAGCTCCAAATTGTCATTTCTGCTACATTCTGTTGTCAAAGCAAGTTGATGGGAAAGTTACATTGTGAAAGGAAATTGTATAGGGAGGGGTTGGTTACTGTGGCAATCTTTGGAGGAAATTCAGCATAAAGATTCTGTGTAGAATTTCCTTTGCAATTCAATCCAAATAGGAACTCAAAAGTATGTTGTTATCAAAGAACGTGATAACCTCTCTGTGCTGCCTGGTCTGATGGAGCAAGCCTTTAATTCCTTCACTCAGAAGGCAAAGGCAGGCAGATCTCTCTGAGTTTGAGGCCAGCCATATCTCTTTAGTAAGTTCTACAATAGACAAGGCTTCATAGTGAGATCTTGTCTCATAAACAATAGTGATGTTGGAGGTGGGGAGCCTGGAGAGATGGCTCAGTGGTTAAGAGCATTTGTTGCTGCTCTTGCCAAAGGCCTATATTTGGTTCCTGGCACCCATATTTCCCATCTCACAACTGGCCAAAACTACAGTTCCAGAGGATCTCATGCTTTCTTTTGGCCTCTGCGGGCCATATGCTTGTAGTGCACGTCACACACACACACACACACACACACACACACACACACATAAATAAATAAAAATACATTGTTTTTAAAAAGGACTTTGAGACTTTGAGATTCTTGGGGCCTGCTACTTGCCCAATAGCACGTATTAATTCAATATCACATCAATTATACATCTGCTTCAATGATTTAAGGTAAAAATCTCAGTTCCTGTGCTAGAGAGATAGGTCTGTGGGCCTCTTGCAGAGGACCTGGGTCCCCAATACCCATAGGGTGGCTCACAATCATCTGTAACTCTAGTTTGGGAGGACGTGACCCCCATCCTTGTTCTTATCTACATAGGCACCAGTCATACATTTGGTGCACAGACATACCTTCAGACAAATACCTATAAAGCAATCTAAAACAAAAACCACAGATCCTATAATAACATTTTTCTTCAATCCACTTATATTTGACTTCTTTTGGGGGGGAGGTTGGTTTTTCTTTTAAGATGTATTTATTTATTATATATACAAGTTTCTGTCTCCATGTATGCCTGCAGGCCAGAAGATGGCACCAGAGATTATGATAGATGGTTGTGAGCTACCATGTGATTGCTGGGAATTGAACTCAGGACCTCTGGAAGAACAGCCTGTTCTCTTAACCACTGAGCCATCTCTCCCACCCTTGGTTTGGTTTCGAAACAGTGTTTCTCTTGTGTTCTCTGGCTGTCCTGGAACTCACTCTGTAGACCAGACTGACCTCTTACTCACAAGATCCACCTGCCTCTGCCTCCCTGAGTGCTGGGATTAAAGGCGCGTGCCACCATCACCTGGCATTAATATTTTATTAATTGTAATATATGTATATTCCTGGTTGTTCTGGAACTCACTATGTAGACCAGGCTGGCCTTGGACTCACATAGATTCTCCTGTCTCTGTTTCCTAGGGGTTGGGATTTGCCCAGCATGAGCTTTCATTTTGGGCCTGCTTGCCAAGCCGCTTACTCTGTCTTGTTTGTTTGTATTTTGGTTTTTGGTGTGTGTTTGTCCATGTGCCATTTGTGTGCCCTCGTAGGCCAGAACTGGAGTTACAGACCGTTGTGAACTAGAACTACCATGTGGTGCTAGCAACTGAACTCCGATTCACTTCAAGAGCAACCAGTGGTCTTAACCACTGAGTCATTTCTTGACCCCTATATTTAATTGTTTTGGGTTTTTTTTATTTGTTTGTTGTTTTAGCAAGGCTTCACTGTACATAGTCCATCCTAACCTCAAACTCATAGCAGTCCTCCTGCCTCACCTTTCTGAGTGATGAACTTGTAGGTGTAAGCCACTGTTTCTTTTGCTGTATAGAGACAACGCAATCATGGCAACTCCTATAAAGAAAACATTAAATTAGGGTGGCTCTCTAACAGTTTCAGAGGTTCAGTCTATTATCATCGTAATGGGCCATGGTGTCCTGCAGACAGACATGGTACTAGAGAAGGAGCTGAGAGTTCTACATCTTGATCCATAGGCAACAGGACGTGAACTGTGTCACTGGGCATAGCTTTAGCATAGAAGACCTCAGAGTGCGAAGACACTTCCTCCAACAAGGTCATACTCCAAACAAAGCCACTCTCTATGGGGGCCCTTTTCTTTCAAACCACCACAGCCACCCATTCCTTATATGCCTTGGTATTATTGTTTGTATGGCTTATAATTTTGGACACTGGACATGTTGCTCAATTGGTAGAATGGTTGTCTAGCATGCACGAAACCCTGCTAATAGCCCCCGAGCATTATATAAAACAAGTGTGGTATCACATACCTAAATTCCAGAACCAAGGAGATGGGAACAGAAGTCTGAAGTTCAAGGTCATTCTTAGTTATACTCGGAAGAGCTGTGCCAACCTGGGCTAGGTGAGAATTTGTCCCAAAGAGTCAAAAAATAACCAAGAAAAATGAGACAGATAATCAACAAAACTGGGATTGTTCTTAATATTCTACCATTTAATAGTTGCATGTAGTAAGATCAGTTAAGTCCTCTGTAAAATGAATATAATAATGGCTAAATTAAGGAATTAATCCATTTAAAACCGCCAATATATTTTTTGGCGATATAACAAGGTTGACTACATTTCTCCCTTTATCTACAGTGACTGCCCAGATAGCTTCTGCCCTTGGAATTATACTCACTTTGTGAGTTAAGATATTTATAATTTTTTCTTGAGAAAAACAGTGCCAGAATATTCCTGTTATTGTATTGTTAAAACCCCAAGTGTTTGAAGTCTGAGCTCATCTCTGGATATCTGGATATTCTGCTTTTTGGAGTTTGGAGAATTAGAGTTTCCTTTTGACCTAAAACTTGCGATCTATCTGGACTGACGACCTTCAGCCTTCTTAGCCAGTGTGACAGCCTCCCAGTTTTTAGGTTATAAGAACTTTCAGGACACTTAATCTCAAACTGAATCTGGAACAGTTTCTCTAGGACAAAAAAGAGGCGCTGAGGACCCAGGTAACCAAGCCTGCACGCCCAGCCTCCTTGTCGCTGCAACCTGTTACTCTGCTTACCAAAGAGCCAAAAACAGCAGATGGTCTTCTGTCTGTGTGTCGGGTTAGGGGTTGTTGCTTTTGTTTGCCTTTTCCCCAGATGGATGCACTTACTAAGGGAGTCCTGAAACCTTTAACTGTAAGTTACCTGAAGTAGAGACTGACGGCAGCTGTGAAAGAGATCTTTTCAACTAAAATGTAAATATAATAAGGTGATAGAGTTATGGGGGAGAAGATTGGTTTTTGGTAAAGGAAGATGAGAGACAGGCAGTGGTGGCTCACACCTTTGATCCCAGCACTCAGGAGGCAGAGGCAGGTAGATCTCTGTGAGTTCAAGGCTAGCCTGGTCTATAAGAGTTAGTTCCAGGACAGTTGAGAAACTGTTTTGAAAAACAGATAGATAGATAGATAGATAGATAGATAGATAGATAGATAGATAGATAGATAGATAGATAGATACATAGATACATAGATACATAGATAGATACATAGATAGATAGATACATAGATAGATAGATACATAGATAGATACATAGATAGATAATGAAAATAAAAAGAGAACTAGGGAGGGAGTAGTTGGAGAGGCGGCTGAGCCATGAAGAGCTTTAACTACTCTCTCAGAGGACCCCGGTTCAATTCCCAGCAGCCACATGGTGCTTTAAAACCTGTAACTCTCTGGTCCAGGATATCTGATGCTCAAAGAGTCACACACACACACACACACACACACACACACACACACACACACACACACACACACACACCAAAAACCAGAATGCAGTCAGTAACTAAAAATAAAACTGTGAGTCACCAGAGTTTCTCTACACCTGATCTGTCATTTCAGTGGCAGTAAATGAGCTCATGGTTTGAATACTAGGCTGTCAGTACAAACTGTTACCCGACCTGTTCAACTTGAATTTGAAGTTATGATGCCATGAAAACACAGCAGCCAGCTAGTAGAGAATTTAAAACTCTATTACAAAAGGGCATGGTCAGTTGGATAAGTCTAGTGGTGTAATGTATGTGGCTAGCATACACAAGGTCCTGAGTTCACTCCCCAGCACCACAAAACACACAAAAGAAAACCCTGGATATCCAAGCTTATTCTTACATCTCTATATTTATGGCATAATGAGCTTGTGTATTCCACAAGCAAAGTAAGGATTGGGGGAAGGGTAGTCAAGGAGCTCCGAGTTACAGTTAGGAGTTAAGTCCTGGTGCTATTTAATAATGCATATTAAAAAAAAGCTGGAATAAAAGATGGGCAGGCAGTGGTGGTGCACGCCTTTAATTCCAGCACTCGGGAGGCAGAGACAGGCATATCTCTGATCTACAGAGGGAGTTCCAGAGCAGGCTCCAAAGCTACAGGGAAACTCTGTTTCAAAAAACAAAAAACAAACAGTAAAAAAAGATGGAATAAAGGATTTTGAAAACCCTCACTACAAAATAGCTATACGTGTTTGAAAAAGAGCTATTCTGCCTGATGGTGGTGGCACACATTTTTAATCCCAGCACTCCAGAGGCAAAGGCAGGTGGATCTCTGAATATGAGGCCAGCCTGGTCTACAGAGTAAGTTCCAGGACAGCCAGAGCTACACTGAGAAACCCTGTCTCAGAAAAAAAATAAAAGAATATTATACAATGTATATAAGCATTAAAACATAGTATGGTAGCAGCTGTGGTGGCTATAACCCCAGCACTTGGGAGACGGAGGCGTGGAGATGATCTTTGTAAATTCAAGATCAACCTCATCTACATAGTCAGTTCCAGACCAGTCAGAGCTACATAGAGAGACCCTGTCTCGAAATAACAAAAATAATACATAAATAAACACGGAAACAAAGCAAAACACACCACATGGTACCTGTATTCGCTGCTTTTCATATTGGGGGAGACAGTCCTTGACAAAGCAAATTAAGGAAGGAAGTCCCCGGGTACAGTCTGTTATGATGAGGAAGCTGTGGTGGAGAAGCTGGTCATGGTCACTCGTTACATACTGTGGTGCTCAGCATGTTGTCTCCTTTTTATTCAGGGCGTGTCTTTGCGCCTTAATTAAGGTAATCTAGAAACTCTCTCAAAGATATGCCCGGAGGCTTGTTTCCATGAAGACTGCAAATTCCATCAAGTTGATAATGGAGATTTAAACATCTTAGTATCCATAAATATGTGTAACTTTTGGTTTCACTTTAAAAGCATATATATTATGCATATTAAATATATATGAAATCCTTAAGCATAAAAACCCAAGTAAGTATAGTAAAAACACGTGTAAGATGCTGTAATTAAAAACTATAAAATAGGGGGCTGGAGAGATAGCTCAGAGGTTAAGAGCACGGACTGCTCTCCCAGAGGTCCTGAGTTCAATTCCCAGCACCCACATGGTAACTCACAATCATCTGTAATGAGATCTGGTGCCCTCTTCTGGCCTGCAGGCATGGAGGCTGAACACTGTGTACATAATAAATAAATAAATCTTTTAAAAAAAACTATAAAATTAAGAAAGTCAAATAAATTTAAAATATTTTCAAAGAAATATAATAAAAATGTATAGATTCAAATAGTCATATGAAAAAATTCACCTATTGAATTTTGCTGATATATGCTGTGAATATGTTTTATTGCCATTGGTTAATAAAGAAACTGCTATTGGCTAATGGCTTAAAGCCAGGCTGAAAGAGATATATAGAGAGTAGGCAGAGTCAGAGAGAAGCCATGTAGCTGCCAGCAGGAGACAGATGAACCAGAACCTTGCTGGTAAACAAGCCATATGGCGATACACAGATTAATAGAAATAGGTTAATTTGAGGTATAAGAGTTAGCCAGAAATATTCTTAAGCTATTGGCCAAACAGTATTGCAAATAATATAGTTTCTGTGTGATTATTTCAAGTCAGGGTGGTTGGGAAATGAACGAGCAGTCTCTATCAACAATCTATACTTTATACTGTGTCCAAATTAATTAAAAATGGGTCATAGCCACAGTGATGAAAGAATAAAAAAGCTTTAATAAAAGCCTTTTAAAAGTATTCCCTTAAAATTAGGTGATGTAATTCAATTTATATTTTATTGCTGACATACTGCTGACAACCATCTGTAGCTCTATTTTATTTTTATTTTTGGTTTTTCGAGACAGGGTTTTTCTGTGGCTTTGGAGCCTGTCCTGGAACTAGCTCTGTAGACCAGGCTGGTCTCAAACTCACAGAGATCCGCCTGCCTCTGCCTCCCGAGTGCTGGGATTAAAGGCGTGCGCCACCACCGCCCGGCCCATCTGTAGCTCTAACTCCAGGGATCTGATACCCTCTTCTGGCCTCTGAGGGTGCTGCACACACATTGTGCCCATACACATAAAATAATAAAGCTTCTAAAAAGGGAAAGTAGTTTCTGCATAACAGAATAGCTCTGGGCATCTTTACTTTTTAAAATTGCATCTATTTATTTGTGTGGGTGCAAACGTGGAGATCAGAGAACATGTGGCAGTTGGTTCTCTCCTTCCACAGTGTAGATCTTGGGTATCCAACTCAGTCAGGCTCGATGCCAAACAACTTCACCATCTTGCTGGCTGACCATCTTAACATTGAGATTTCAAAGTTATTTTTTTGTGCCTTTTACTAACCTATGACCTACTTACAAACATTTGTATTCCAGAAAGAAACTGTAAACCATGAGACAAAACATGTTTAAAATGAAAGAGAAGTTTCAAGGCCAGTTTGGTCTACAGAGTGGGTTCCAGAACAACCAGGGATATTACATAGAGAAACCTAGTCTTGAAAAAAAAAATGAGGGGGCTTGAGAGATGGCTCAGAGGTTAAGAGCATTGCCTGCTCTTCCGAAGGTCCTGAGTTCAATTGCCGGCAACCACATGGTGGCTCACAACCATCTGTAATGAGGTTTGGTGCCCTCTTCTGGCCTGCAGACATGCACACAGACAGAATATTGTATACATAATAAATAAATAAATTAAAAAAAAAAAGAAAGAAAAAAAAATGAAACAAAAAAAAAACAACCTCCAGACCAAAAAAAGCCAATAGTGCTAGTAGGCAGAGTTACATGGATCTTTTGTGAGTTGGAGGCCAGCTTGATTAACATAGTGAGTTCTAGGACAGCCATATATAGTGAGGCCATGGCTCAAAATAAGTAAAAAAGAAATGATAAAGTCAGTCTTTCCATTAATCCCATCTTTATTATAGTATTATAACAACCACAAAAATAACTCCAAACTACACACACACACACACACACACACACACACACGACATTGGGAAAGGTCTCGTGCAGTCCAGTCTGCCCTTGAATTCCATCTGTAGCTGAAGATCACCTCCAACTTCAACTTCCTGTCTCAGGCTCGGGCTATCACCCAGGAGTTTTGTGCTTATATGCTTCATTTAGAAGGCCCTTTCACAGGTAGCTGTGTCCTCTGTGCTGAAACTTCCCTTCCCACCAAGCTTGTGGGATTTGTTAGACTCTGGAAAGTGAGGAAGTTTTACAATAATCACAGGTACCTCCCCAGGGTTATAAAGGCAATAGACAATTTTAGGGAGAGGAGACCACCAGGGAGCTGGCTCCAAGGTGTGCAGCAAGCACTTGGATCACTTTTCTTCCAGCAATTGCTTAAAAGCAGCAGGAGCTCCTTTGCCCCGTCCCCAACAGAGCATTATTGTACTAATGAAGCTCTTAGGCAAAGATAATAGAAGACTAATTTCAGTTACGTTTATATAATCTCATTTCAAAGCAGTTTTGTTATCTCATTTGATCATTCTTAGGAACTCACAATTGTCATATATGTGACAGAGAGGCTGAGGGAACAGCACCAAGAACTTGAGGTCATCCTTGGCTACTCAGTGACCACGTGGCGGTGGCTCACGCATTTAATCCCAGCACTTGGGATTTCACAGAGACAGGTGAATCTCTGAGTTTGAGGCCAGCCTGGTCTACAGAGTGAGTTCCAGGACAGGCAAGGCTACACAGAGAAACCCTTTCTCTAACTAACTAACTAACTAACTAACTAACTAACTAAACCCCCATAACTCCCTAAGCCAAAAATTCTACATAGCAAACAAATGAAGGAACCAGGCTCACTACCCGCCTAATTGCAGATCAGTGTTTCATATTTTCTTAATGCTACCACATATACTGTATCATACCTAAATGCACATTGCCTGTACATTAGGTTATCATCATTCTAATGTCTTAGAAGGTTTTATTTTTATGTGTGTGTGTGTGTGTGTGTGCTGTATGTGTGGGAAGATGCATGTGAGTGTCATGCCAGAGAAGCATGGCAGAACCCCTGGAACTGGAGTCACAGGTGGTTGTGAGTCTTGCAGTGTGTTGCTGGCAACTGAACTCAGGTCCTCTTCGAGGGCAGAATTAGCTCCTAATCGATCAGCCATCTCTCTAGGCCCTGTCACTCGGCTTTGCCTCAAGTCCGTGAAGAAAGTTAAACATATGTTTTTGTCAGGGTTTTTTATTGCGGTGAAGAGACACCATGACCACAGCAACTCTTTTTTTTTTTTTTTGGTTTTTTCGAGACAGGGTTTCTCTGTGGCTTTGGAGCCTGTCCTGGAACTAGCTCTGTAGACCAGGCTGGTCTCGAACTCACAGAGATCCGCCTGCCTCTGCCTCCCGAGTGCTGGGATTAAAGGCGTGCGCCACCATCGCCCGGCACACAGCAACTCTTATAAATAAAAACATTTAATCGAGGGTGTGATACACTTCCTCCAACAAGGCCACATTTCCTAATTGTGTCACTCACTCCCTTTGGGGGCCATTTGCTTTCAAACCCCAGCACAGTTGTGTTGTAGGGAGAGGGCCTGCTTGTTCTTCCTGGCTACCGGACTACCTTAGCCCCAAAATAACCACACAGAAATCGTTTTTTTTTTAATATTTATTTATTTATTATGTATACAATATTCTGTCTGTATGTCTGCAGGCCAGAAGAGGGCACCAGATCTCATTACAGATGGTTTTGAGCCACCATGTGGTTGCTGGGAATTGAACTCAGGACCTTTGGAAGAGCAAGCAATGCTCTTAAACGCTGAGTCATCTCTCGAGCCCCTTCCGATTTTTATTTATTTATTTAGTTTTGTTTTGTTTTTCGAGACAGGGTTTCGCTGTAGTTTGTAGAACCTATCCTGGAACTAGCTGTTGTAGACCAGGCTGGCCTCGAACTCCCAGAGATCTGCCTGCCTCTGCCTCCCAAGTGCTGGGATTTAAGGTGTCCACACAGAAATTGTATTAATTAAATCACTGCTTGTCCCATTATCTCTAGCCTCTTATTGGCTAACTCTCACATCTTGATTTAACCCTTTTCTATTAATCTGTATATCGCTACGTGGCAATGGCTTACGGGAAAAGATTCAGCACGTCTGTCTCTGGCAGCTCCATGGCCTCTCTCTCCTACTCTGCCTCTCTTCCTCCCAGCATTCAGTTCTGTCTTCCCCGCTTACCTAATTTCTGCCCTGCCAGCTAGGCCAAGGCAGTTTCTTTATTCATCAACCAATGGAAGCAACACACAAACAGAAAGAACTCCTACACCATAGTTGGCTTTATTATTCCAATTCCGTGATTCCTGTTCTAGAAGCTCTAACTGTAGAGAGAATTATCTTTGTGGAGGTGTTTTTTACTCCTGGAATTCACCCCCTTTCTAACACTATCTGCTAAATGTAAGAAACAAACAAGTACAAAGATAATGATATGGGCTTTGCCTTTGAAGAACTCAAAATTTAATTGTGTTTAGCCATTCATTAAGAAAATGGAAGACAAAATGGGGTAAGTACCACTATAGAATTTGTTCCCGGCAGATAAGGGGGTACTTCTGAACAAAGCATGGAGCCTCAAATCTAAATAAGAGTTAATGGTCTAGGCTGGGGAAATGGCTCAGAGGGAAAAGTATATGCTACACAATCCTGCAGACCCTACCTCGGTTCCCAGCGGCTATGTAGAAAACTTATTACAGTGGTATGATGCAAGGCAGAAACAGGAGGATCCTAGGGGACCAGCCAGAGGACCCAGGTTCAATATGCAAACACCCACAAGACAGCTCACAACCAACTATCCAGTTTCAGCGGCTCAAGTGCCCTCTTCTGGCCTTCAGAGGCAGTAGATATGCAAACGGTTGCACAAACGTACCTGCTGCTCTTCCAGAGGACCCAGATTCAATTCCCAGCAACCATGTGGCAGCTCACAACTGTCTATAACTTTAGTTCCAGGGGATCTGACACTCGCACACAGCACTAATAAAATAAATATTTTTTTAAAAAGTGCAACTAGAAATGGGATTGAGTTAAAAAAAAAATCAGAGTTGTATCCTTTACAGTTAGTTGTTTTAAAATAACTGCTCTGAGCCGGGCGGTAATTGCGCATGCCTTTAATCCCAGCACTCGGGAGGCAGAGGCGGGCGGATCTCTGTGAGTTCGAGGCCAGCCTGGTCTACAAGAGCTAGTTCCAGGACAGGAACCAAAAACTATGGAGAAACCCTGTCTCGAAAAATCCAAAAAAAAAACAAAAAACAAAACAAAAAACAACAACAACAAAACTGCTCTGAATTAAAGGCATTCCAAATTTTTCATATTTGTTATCTGTTTTAAGGAAAATGAAGCAGACAGACTCTATCTCGACAGATTGAAATTGCATTATTGGAACAGTGAGGGGATCCAATCTTTCCTGTGTGATGAAGGCCAAATGGTCAGTCTATGCCAAGCAATTTTCTATGGCTAGGGGCTATTACCCTATGCAGCATGACTCAATTTCTCATGACCCCAGGCTATGCATTGTGTGTAGGAAACAAATTATCAGTTTTAAAGTTTATTTATTTATTATTTATTTTTTGTCTTCTTGAGACAGGGTTTCTGTGTTGCTTTGAAGCCTGTCCTGGAATTAGCTCTTGTACACTAGGCTGGCCTCGAACTCGCAGAGATCCGCCTGCCTCTGCCTCCCAAGTGCTGGGATTAAAGGTGTGTGCTACCACTGCCCAGTTTAAAGTTTATTTTTAATCATGTGTACGTGTATACCACATCTCTGTGTGAATGCATATGAGTCCAAGTGCCCAGAGAGGCCAGAAGAAGGTGTCAGAGTCTCTGGAGTGACAAGTGGTTGTTAGACACTTTATGTGTGTGCAGGGTACTAAACTCGGGTCTTCTGGAAGAGCAATACTTTTTTTTAATGGCTGGTCCATCTCTATTGTCTGCCTCCCTCCCTCCCTCCCTCCCTCCCTCCCTCCCTCCCTCCCTCCCTCCCTTCCTTCCTTCCTATTATGCTCTTTTGAGACAGGCTCTCTCTTGATGCAGACACAGCTCTCACCCCATGGGGATAAGATAGGAAGGTTTGTTTTGGAACCAAATAGAGTGACCATGGCTTGAGAATAAAGATTCAGGTCACCTCGAATTCCATGCTCTAGTGTGGTAGCAGTCCCATTATATAGTACCAGAACAAAGAAAATTATAAAGACCAGGGTGACCACCAACTCAAGAGACCTACCTACCTGCCTCAGTCTCCCCAGTGTTGAGATTAAAGGCCTGGGCCGCCACACCTGTCATTAACGAACTTGGCGAATACATTAGGTGTGTGGGCATAGAAAAGTGAGGAAATCATAGCTAATGGGCATCTTAGGAACTTCTGAGGCCTTCTTAGAAGCCTTTTGGTTGGTGTTAGCTAGGTGTCTAGACATTCCAAAAGATAGGCCTAATAGTTACAAAGATGTTGGGTCACTTCCAGAGCTGGGTACTAAATAGCTATCTGGGAGCTATCTAGGCTCAAGACAATTAGTGTCTGGACTTGAAATATTCCAACCTCTCCACAGTGCGGAAATTCTAGCCAATCAAGCATCAGCCTTTGTAGTCAGAGCTTGTTTCCGGAGACTCACGCTTATCTGGATCTCACATTCCGGAAGCTCAGGTGCAGGACCCTCCTTATCTATCCCAGCCATCCAAAGCCTGGGATTTCAGACGGGAACCACACCCAACACCTGGCTTTAAAATTTAAAAACAAACAAAATCCAGACTGGTTCCCATTAGTAGTATATCTGGACAGCCACTTTCAGTTCTTTTGTGGAAATCAAACCAAGGTCCTTGGTCATTCCCGGGCTGTGCTCTGAGCCACTGAGATGAGTCCCTATACCCTGGAAAGTCTTTATCTTTTTACTCATCTAGACGTAGAGTAGGCTGAGTGTAGTCTCTTCACAGACTGCATGACTTGGATAAGTCACCCCCAAACCCTCCTCTATTTTGCCTTTAAAAAATATGTAGGATTTTTTATATGTGTGAGTGTTTTGCCTGGATCTATGTGGAGCACAAACGTGTCTCGTGCCTGCATAGGTCAGAAGAGAGCGTCACATCCCTGGAACTGGAGTTAAGGATGGTTGTGAGCCACCACGTGGGTGCTGGGAACCAAAGCTAAGTATTCTGCAAACACAGCAAGTAAATCAACTCCTGGGCGGTCTCTCCAGACCCTCTTTGGCTTTAATGAAAAGACTGGGCCTACGATTTCCTAATAAGAACCACTCAGCATTGAAGGGTCTCAGTTCCTCGGGGACAGAGACTTTCGGGCGGCACCAACGGCTGCTTCCAGGAGGTCTGCGGCAGGGAGGAGCCGGCAGGTGGCCAGGCTCACCGTGCACCGCAGAGGCGCAGGCCCTCTTAGGCGGGCTCTGGCACTCCTGCCAGCCGGGCTGCTTTGCGCAGGCGCGGCAGCAGCGCGACGTCCCTCACTTACGGCCGAAGCGGTTCGCGCTGGGAGTCTGTGGCGCCGTGCAGGGCACTTAGGAACCGACAGCATTGGCGCGGGTAATCAGCTCCCTGACCTCCTCCTCCCACTGCTAGATCCTCGGGACGACCTCCGAGCTTCGCGATGCGACGCGGACGGCCAGTCCGTGAACCGTCCCAGCCCGCGCGTCTGCTGCCCGCGGGGGTGAGGGGCGGGGTCCCGGGCTGGGCTACACCGCATCCTGGCGTCTTCCACTTGAAATCTCCCGGGTAACTAACTCGCGGCTCTTCTTGTTTTGCAAGACTGGTATCCGGTTGACTGCGGTTTGCAGGGTCCGCCATGGAGTCAGAGCAGATGCTGGAGGGACAGACGCAGGTACCAGGAGGCCCTTGGATTCAGAGTAGCTGTGTGCAGGGAGGCAGCGCGGAACGGGCGGATGTCTCTGTGACTCTATTTTGTTTTTTAGGTTGCAGAAAACCCTCACTCCGAGTACGGTCTTACGGACAACGTTGAGGTAACTCGCCCACTTCCTCTGCCGCCTCTGTGGGTCTCTTGAGAGCCGGAGAAAATTTAGGATCCGTTTACTAGGCTACTCTGCACGAGGGAACACTTGGCTGCCGTGATCTCCGTAGGATCAGATTATAAGCGGTTTCTTTTTCTAGCATGCCAATACTTGCCTAAAAATAAAGGTACTTTGTAAATGAATGACCAAATCCCGGAACCAGAGCTGGGTAGGTTTGGTTAGGAAAATAGAGGCTTCCTGGAGAAAATTTGTGTGTGAATAGGAGACTTGCGGGATTAAGTTTGGACTTAAAAAAAAAAATAAAAAAAAAGCAGGAGCGTTTCTAAGCATTTGTTGTAGAAACAGGTGTTAATATTTATTCAGCGCTTTGCTGTTTGTGTGATACACACCCGACCAATTTGTATATATCTTTAGCCCCAGAATGCTTAAAGTTCAGTAGCTTGGTAACTTGTTCCAGGTCACTAGCAAGTAAGCTTAGAGTTGTTTTCTATATTTTTTATTCTCTCTCTGTCTCTGTCTCTGTCTCTCTGTCTCTGTCTCTGTCTCTCTCTCTCTCTCTCTCTCTCTCTCTCTCTCTCTCTCTCTCTCTCTCTCTCTGTGTGTGTCTCTCTCTCTCTCTGTGTCTCTCTCTCTCTGTGTCTCTCTGTCTGTGTATGTGTAAGTCAGAGGGCAACCTTACACAGAGTCGGTTTTCTCCTTTCACCCTTAGGTGGGGGTTCTGGAGATGGAACTCAGGTCATCAGGCTTGGATGTAGCAAACCTTACCCACTGAGCCATTTTACCTAGAGTTTGTATTTCAATGTTGACGGGTTGACTTTTTTTTTTTGACTAAAGAATTGCATTGTATTTATGTGCGTGTGCTCTCTCTTCCTCTCTTAGTGTATATTTATAGTTCTCTCCCTCTCTCAATGTATATGTATATATGTTTCTTTTCTTTGTTTTTGGAGATAGGTTTTCACTATGTAGCTCTGACTGTCTGGAACTCACTATGTAAATCAGGCTGGTCTTGAATTCAGAGATCCACCTACACATCTACATCCTGAGTGTTGGGATTAAAGGCATGTGACATCATGCCTGATTTATGTATTTTTTTTTAATACTTTATTTTATGTATGTGAGTCGTTTACCTGGGTAGTTGTTTTTCATAAGGAGATGATGGCAGATCTCCTGAAACTTGAATTACAGAAAGCTACTATGTGTATGATGGGAATTGAATCAGGGTCTTCTGCAAGAGTGACTGGTTCTCTCTCTCTTTTTTTGAGACAGGGTTTCTCTGTGTTGCCCTGGCTGCCCTAGACCAGGCTGGCCTCAAACTCAGAGACCTGCTTGCCTCTTCTCCCGAGTGCTGGGATTAAAGGTGTGCACCACCACTGCCCAGCTAGTTCTCACATTTTTTTGCTTCATGTTTGACAGTGTTCTCTGAGCCTTAGTGGGAGTTCTAGAAGTTCCATTTAGGGCTGAGTACTAGCACTTTAACCAGCTCTGAGTCTTCATTTCTCGCTGACCCCTACAAAAAGTGGTGCCTCTGGCCAAGGCTGAGAGCTGCACTAATCTATGGGTAGAAACAGAAATATTTACACAGTTTAACAACATGACTTGCTAGGGCTATGGCCTCCAGAGTGATATAGGCTTTTGGACAGGTTTATGTACCAAGCAGGCATGTGGAGTAGGCCACACATCCAGTCAGAAAGCAGTAGGTTACCCCCATATACCATCATACCACTTTAACATTATTGGCTAAGTCTTGCCTGACAGATTTATTGTGGCTTAGGGCTCACTGCTGGGATAAACTGATTTATTTTTATTTTTTTAAATAAATAAATAAATATTTATTTTTTTTATGTCCATTGGTGATTTGCCATGGGTGTTGGGTCCCGTGGAACTGGAATTACAGACAGTTGTGAGCTGCCATGTGGGTGCTGGGAATCAAACTTGGGACCTCTGGAAGAACAATCAGTGCTCTTAACTGCTGAGGCATCTCTCCAGCCCTAAACTGATTTGTTTTGTTGTTAATGGCCTTGTCAGTCTATGGTGTGTGTGTGTGTGTGTGTGTGTGTGTATGTATGTATGTGTATATATATATATATATATATATATATATATATATAAATAATTTATTTGTATCTTGTTTGTTTTGGGATTTTTGAGATAGTTTCAAAATTGTCCTGGCTATCCTGTAACTTGCTATGTGGACTGTCTGTGATGGCTTTGGACTCTGAGGTCTGCCGCCTCTACCTCCTGAGTGCTGGGACTAAAGGTGTATGCCACCATGCCTGACAATATATATTGTGTCTTGATCTGTTTTGTAGGTTGATTTTTCTTTGTTATAGATGTTTTATTTCCTTTTTTAACCTAGTAATTTCTTTCTTAAAACATTACTATTTTTTAAGGATTTTTTTTTTTTTCGAGACAGGGTTTCTCTGTGGCTTTGGAGCCTGTCCTGGAATTAGCTCTGTAGACCAGGCTGGTCTCGAACTCACAGAGATCCACCTGTCTCTGCCTCCCAAGTGCTGGGATTAAAGGCGTGCGCCACCGTCACCCGGCTTATTTATTTTTTTTATGTGTGTGTATGCCATATGTGTATTGGTACCCCTGAGGCCAGAAGAAAGTGTCAAATCACTTGGAGCTGGAGTTTCAGGTGGTTGTGGGCTTTCTGATTGGAGTGTTGGGAACTGAATTTAGAGCCGGGTGGTGGTGGTGGTGCATGCCTTTAATCCCTGCACTCAGAGGCAGGCGGATCTCTGTGAATTCAAGGACAGCCTGGTCTAGAAGAGCTAGTTCCAGAACAGGAACCAAAAAGCTAAGGAGAAACCCTGTCTCGAAAATCAAAAAAAAAAAAAAAAAAAAAAAAGCAAGAAGTAGGGGCTGGAAAGATGACTCAGGGCCTAAGAACACTGACCCCTCTTTCAGAGAACCCGGGTTCAATTCTCAACACCCACATGGCGGCTCACAACTGTCTGTAATTCCAGTTCCAGGGGACTTGATACCCATGGCAAAACACCAGTGCACATAAAAATAAATAAATACATAAATAAAACATTTTTTTAAAAGCATCACAGTTTTTATTTTATTTTTTTTAAATATTTATTTATTATGTATACATACAATATTCTGTCTGTGTGTGTGTATGCAGGCCAGAAGAGGACACCAAACCTCATTACAGATGGCTGTGAGCCACCATGTGGTTGCTGGGAATTGAACTCATGACCTTTGGAAGAGCAGGCAATGCTCTTAACCACTGAGCCATCTCTCCAGCCCATAAATAAAACATATTAAGAGCAGGAAATGTACCTTTTTTTCCCCAAGATTTTTCAGGCTGAGTGTGGTGGCACACACATTTAGAATTCTCAGCTCTGAGCTGGAAGTGGGAGCCGGGAGCTACAAGTCTTTCATCCCAGCACTCTGGAGGCAGAGGCAGGTGCATCTCTTGTGAGATCAGCCTGGTCTGCATAGTGAATTCCAGGACAGGACAACCAGGGCTGTTACACAGAGAAACCTGTCTTGAAAAACCAAAAAAAAAAAAAAAAAAGCACCAAAAGGAAAAGAATCTCCCGTTTTAGGGAGGTAGAGGCAGGTGGATCTCTTGAGTTCTAGGTCAGCCAAGGGTATAAAATAGAGATATTCTCTCTCTCTCTCTAAAGAATCTCTGGTTCTAAGGAGGTAGAGGTAGGTGGATCTCTGGTTTCCAGGACTGCAAAGGGTAGAAAATAGAGATAATCTCTCTCTCTCTCAAAGGGTATAAAATAGAGCTAGTCTTTCTCTTTCTCTCTCTCTCTCTCACACATACACACATGCACGTGCACTTACAGCTTAACCAAAAGTAACTTGGGGAGGGAAGGGTTTATTTCATCTTACCACTGTAATCAGTCCATCATCCAGAGAAGTCAGGGTAGGAACTGATGCAGAGGCCATGGAGGGATGCTGCTTACTGGCTTGCTCAGCCTGCTCATAGCACCTAGGATCAGCAGCCCAGGAGTGGCATCATCCATCCTTAATGGGTTTGGTCCTCATATCAATCACTAATCCAAAAGGAAAAAAAAAAGCCTCCCAGACTTGCCTATGAGCCAGTCTGGTTGGGAATTTTCTCAAATGATACTCTACTAGTCTGTGTCAAGTTGACATAAAAGCTAGCCAGCACTGTGCATGAGTGCTGTGCCTGCATGTATGTGTGTGTACTGCAGGCATGTTTGATGCCTATAGAGGGTAGAAGAAGGTCCAGGTCCTCTGGAACTGCTTGTGAGCCACTCTGCAGGTCCTCTGTAAGAGCAGCCAGTGCTCTCAACCAACCACAGAGCCTCTATTATTATTGTTGTTTGTATGTGTTTGGAGTTGATTCTTCCTACCTCTACATGTGTTCTGGGGTTTGCCACAGTAAGTGCCTTTCCCTACTGAATCATCTCATTGGTCTTGCCCAGGAATAGTTCTTTTTCATTTCTTTTTTTTTTTGGGTCTCACTATGTATGGAGACTTGACTGTCCTTCGTTTGCTCTGTAGCCCAGTTTGATCTTGAGTCCTTCTGCCTCTGCTTCCTACCTGCTGGGAGAAAAGGCATGTGCCACCATGCCTGCCCTCACTGCCTACTGATTTCTTAATACTCTGCTGGGAACTGTGAATTTTACTTTGTAGAGTATTAGATATTTTGGTATATCTTCAAACATTCTTGAATATTGACTTTTTTTTTAAATATTTATTTATTTATTATATTATGTGTATAGCATTCCTTCCACGTGTGCCTGCAAGCCAGAAGGGGGCGCCGGGTCTCATTATAGATGGCTGTAAGCCACCATGTGGTTGCTGGGAATTGAACTCAGGACCTCTGGAAGAGCAGTCAGAGCTCTTAACCTCTGAGCCATCTCTCCAGCCCCGAATATTGACTTTTCAAGGCTTGCTTCAACCTTTGTCAGGTAGGGCCAGACTAGCAGGCTTTAAGTCCAATTTCATCGTCTTGAGTATTCTATCTAATGTTCCATTTATTTTTGAGGGTCTGCTGCTCTATACCATTGGACCACCAAATGTTCCCAGAGTGTGTGAGCTGTGTAAATGTCCTTGTTCCTTCCAGGTGGTTTTCCTCAGGTCTCTGGCAGCTGTATTCATCTAGATGCTAAAGTAGCCTCACTGGTCGGTTTCTGCGCGTCTCTATGTCCCTCTTGCCTGTGCAGCTTTCTCCTTGTAGTGCCCTGCCTCGCGAATAGGAGCTGTTTTGGTTTCTCACAATTTCCAACATTTGTCTTCTCAATTCGGGGCTACTGCCAGACTCTGCTTAGTTCCTCTTTGATGCTGCTGCATCCTGTGAGCTTTCTTAGTAGCAAGCAGGGAGCAATCGTAGGGTTTACCTCAGTTATGCCCCCTTTTCGTTGTAGTATACTGTAAACCCTTCCAGACAGGGTTTCTTTGTGTATCCTTGGCTGTATCCTGGAGCTAGCTCTGTAGACCAGGCTGGCCTTGAACACACAGAGAACTGCCTGCCTCTGCAGTGCTGGGATCACTGGCGTGCACCGCCCCTCTAATAATTCTTTTTATTTTTGACCGTAAACTTGACCTCACTCTCTGTTCTTTTTGTCACTGTAGTGCACCATGATCTTTCTGTCTTTGTGTTTGGTGGACTATCTGTATTGTGTATATTTAATCCGTGATAATTGACTGCCCCTTTTCCTGATGTGACAAACTATCCTGTCAAAAGCAACTTCAGTACAGAAGGATTTACCTTGGTTCGTAGTCTTGGGGTTCAGTGCATTATGTAGGGAGAGTCAAAATGGGGTGCTTGAAGCAGCTGGTCATCTATGTCCACAGTCAGAAGAGCGCAGCAAATGCTCCCACCCAGCTAGGTTTCACCTCCTGAAGCAGCCAGCGGTCCAGGACTGAAGCTGTGTGAAGGTTGCTGCCTCGCCCTCCTTATCCTAAGAAAAATAGCCCCCGCATGCATGCCTAGAGAATGACTTAATCTAGATGATCCCTTCCAGGTGCTCGGCGTCCTATTTCTTACTTGATTCTAGACCACGTCAAGTTGGTGGCCAATATTGTCTGGCACATTGACTTCTTAACTTAAGCATAGCAATTGACACGTCGTAAGCGCTCCGTCAGTGCTTGAGTGAAGTTAGTTAAGGGCAGTATATAGGAATTGTTTATTTTGGTGATGATTTATTTAAAAAGTTTTAGTTGTATGTATGTATATGTGCCTGTAGAGGGGTTAGGCCCTCCAGGGACTGGAATAACAGACATTGTGAGCCTGTGAGCTGCCTGATGTGGGTGTTGGGATTGAATTCTAGTCCTCTGAAAGAGGAGTACTCACTCTTTGTTGAGACAGGGTTTCTCTGTCCTGGAACTCACTTTGTAGATCAGGCTGGCCTCAGACTCACAGACATCCACCTGCCTCTGGCTCTCAGTGCTGAGACTGAAGGTGTGTGTCCCCACTGCCCTGCTCCTTAGCACCAAGTCATTTCTCCAGCCCTCTTAAACTGTATTTTACATTTTTTTTTTGAGATAGTTTCTCTATATATCCTTGGCTGTGCTGGAATTCATTGAGATCTGCTTGTTTCTGCCTCCTGAAAGGAGGGCACCCCAGCTCAGTGCCCCCCTTTAAAAGATAGTTACGTGTAGCTCAGGCTGGGTTTGAACTTGCTATGTAGCCGAGAATGATCTTGAATTCCTGATCTTTTTGCTTCTACCTACCAAGTGCTGGGGTCACGGGTATATACTACCATACCCAGTTAATGCAGGGACTGAACCCAGGACTTCATGCATGTATATAATCTCCCTGGAATTGCTGTTTCTTATTGGAGACATTGTAATAGCATGTAATTTAATACACAAATACTCTGCTAAGTCAGGACTGTGAGCCATGCTGTGGTGGTGCACACCTTTAATCCCAGCACTCGGGAGGCAGAGAGGCAGGCGGATCTCTGTGAGTTCGACACCAGCCTGGTCCATAGGACAGGCTCCAAAGTCACAGGGAACACTGTCTTGAAAAGCAAAAAAAAAGGACAGTGTTCTTTACTAGAATTAAGAAGAATTTGTTGGGCTGGAGAGATGACTCAGCGATTAAGAGTGCCCAGTTTGAATTCCCAGCACCCACAGGGCAGCTCATAACTGCCTGTAACTCCAGTTTCAGGTGATCTGACACTTCACACATGTATACATGCAGGCAGGCAAAACATGAATACACATGAAATAAAAGTAAATTTTTTTTAGATTTATTTATTTATTAAGGACAGTGTTCTGCCTGCATGCGTACCTGCACTCCAGAAGAGGGTGCTAGATCTCATTATAGATGATAGTGAACCACTATGTCGTTGCTGGGAATTGAACTCAGAACCTCTGGAAGAACAGTCAGTGCTTTTAACCACTGAGCCATCTCTCCAGCCTCATAGATTTATTTATTTATTATGTATACAATATTCTGCCTGCATGTTTGCCTGCAAGGCAGAAAAGGGCACCAGATCTCATTATAGATGGTTGTGAGGCAACATGTGGTTGCTGGGGATTGAACTCAGGACCTCTGGAAAAGTAGTCAGTGTTCTTAACCTCTGAGCCATCTCTCCAGCCCCCTAAAGTAGATTATTTAAGAAAAAAGAATTTATTGCTTGGTGTTGGTGGCACATTCCTTTAATCCCAGCACTCAAGAAGCAGGCAGATCTCTGCTAGTTCTAGGCCAGCCTGCTCTATAGAGTGAGTTCCAGGAGAAACCCTGTCTGGGAAAACCATAAAATTAGGGGTTGGGGCTGGTGAGTTGGCAAGTGTTTTTGCAGCGGACTGAGGTTGGATTTCCAGCACTGTCACAGCAACTTCACCCTATCTATAATTCCAGTTCCGGGTGCCTGATGCCCCCCTCTGGCCTTCTTGGGCACATGATTTACATAAATCTATGTAGGCAAAACACTAATGCCCATGAAATAATAAAAGCAGGAATTTAGGGATTGGCTTTAATTTCTTTTGGTGGAGAGGTTTGCCGTGTGGTGTATTCTAGTCATGATTTGCTTTCCTTTTAGTGTGTTTTTCCCATTAGTTTTTGTTTTGCTTTCAAAAATAATCTTGTACTTTGGGATATTTATTTATTTATTTATTTATTTTTACAACACTAGAGGATAGTCGAAAATGAGAAGATTAATGCAGAAAAGTCATCAAAACAGAAGGTGGATCTACAGTCTTTGCCAACCCGTGCCTACCTGGACCAGACAGTCGTGCCTATCTTATTACAGGGTCTTGCTGTGCTTGCAAAGGAAAGGTGAGATAATACCGTCTGACTGGAGATAGAATGTGGGGTTCCTGTGCCCAGATACCGCTAGTTATGTATGGTGGTTCTTTGCTGTAGTGTTTGTGTGCAGTGATGTCACGCGTATTTTATTTTAGAATACATTTATATATGGTGTGTGTGTGTGTGTGTGTGGATCTTGAGAATTAAACTCAGGTCATCAGACTTAGTATCAAGCACCTTTACCTGCTGAATCATCTTACTGGCCCTATTGCTGTTAAACTTTCATTTTATTTACTTATTTTTTCTTTGTTTCTTTCTTGTTTTTTTTCCCAAGATGGGGTTTCTCTGTGTAACCTTGGCTGTCCTGGAACTCGCTCTGTAAACCAGGCTGGCCTCGAACTCAGATTGCCTCCTCAAAATTTTGATTTTTAAAAAATGATTTATTTATTAATTTTATGTGTGTGGGTATTTTATATGGGTGTATGTCTGTGCACCATGTGGGCCAAAAGAGGGTATTGCATAGAGATTGGAATTACATAGATGATTGTGGGTCACATGTGTGTGGGTATTTTATATGGGTGTATGTCTGTGCACCAAAAGAGGGTATTGCATAGAGATTGGAATTACATAGATGATTGTGGGTCACATGTGTGTGGATGCTGGCACTTGAACTCATGTATACAGACTTGGAACCATAGGCTGTAGGTAATATTATAAAGTTTTTACTTAAGGGTAACATTGTTCTAGGTTGTCTTCATTGACACACATATATATCTCAGAGATCTGCCTGCCTCTACCTCCAGAGTACTGGGGTTAAAGTGTGCCACCACGGCCTAGCTAATGCTTATAATTAAAATTACAAAAATACCACAGTAACTTAGCCACTTTACCATTGCTTTTTTTTTTTTTTTTGACGGGCAGCCTAGGCTGACTTTGAACTCACTTTGTAGCCAAGGATGTCCTTGAACTTTCAACCTAGTGCTTGGGTTGTGGGAAGTATGATACCACATTTCCAGATCTTGTTTTTGTGATTGAGTCTAAAGCCTGATTACTCTGCCTGCTTATCTATATTCCTGTTTTTTTTTTTTTTTGAGACAGTCTCAAATAACTCAGGCTGACCTTGAACTCTGTCTGCGGCTTTGGAGCCTGTCTTGGAACTAACTCTATAGACCAGGCTGGCCTCGAACTCACAGAGATCCGTCTGCCTCTGCCTCCCAAGTGCTGGGATTAAAGGCCTGCGCCACCATCGCCCAGCTATTTGAAACCTTTTTGCCTGTGCTTGCTTATTGTTTTTAGTGACAATCAAGAATTGATTTTCTAGTTTTATGGAGTTTGACTTTATATAGTATTTGACATATTGTGGTATTTGCTTTAATTTGTATTTCTGTCCAATAACTTGTTCCTTAAGTTTTTTCCCTGTGTCACTGTTGTCTCAAGTATAGGATTATTATAGTCTCCTTGGTTGTGCCTGGACTTCAAACTGGGGACCCTGCTCATGAAAGGCAAGCACTCCACTATCAGGCTAGGTTCCCAGCTGGTTTCAAAGGGCTCTTTTTGCCAGTACACTTGCTCATCAGCAGTAACTTCTCCCTTCAGGAGCAGTTCTCTGTTTTCTAGATGCATCGCTATAATCCTTACAGGAAATCTTTTTTTTGTGTTTTGTTTTATTTTTATTTTTTAGCAGTTCATCGCCCTAACCACTTTGCCACCTTGTCCCTATTTTTATTATTTTATTTTATTGTTTTTGGCTTTTCGAGACAGGATTTCTCTGTAGCTTTGGAGCCTGTCCTGGAACTAGCTCTGTAGACCAGGCTGGCCTCGAACTCACAGAGTTCTACCTGCCTCTGCCTCCCGAGTGCTGGGATTAAAGGTGTGTGCCACCACTGCCCGCCCTCCCTATTTTTATTTTTTAATATGTGTGTTTTCACCTGCATATGTGTGTGTGTATGCGCGCACGCGTGTGCGTGCACCACATGGGTGTCTGGTGTTCACAGAGGCCAGAAAACGGCATGGGATCCCTTGCAATTGGAGTTACCCTGTTTGTTAGGCAACAGTGGGTGCTAGGAATTGAACCTTGGTTCTCTGAGAGAGCAGCCAGTGTCCTTAACCACTCATCTTTGAGTCATCTCTCTAGCCCATCTTTTTTTCTCAGGGAGGGTCTTATGTAGCTTCTGCTGACTTTGGATTAGTTATGTAGCTGAGGAAGGCTATGGACTCATTTGCATACTCTGTGTCCCAAGTACTGGAATTACAGATGTGAGCCATCATACCGAGCTTCTAATTTCTTTTTTGTGTAAACAAATAGGGAAATTTGTTTTGTAAACTAGTTTCTATTAGGTGTGTGCTGTGTTTTAACTCTAGGACAGTAATAATTGCTGTAGTAAATGGATATAAGTTAGTAACATAGATTAGTTAAATTTTGTTATATTTTAGTTGTGTGTGCGAGTGTGTATGTCTGCTTATGTGTACGCTAGGGTGTGTGCTTATGTATATGTGCAGCACATGCATGTTTGCATGCCTGAGTGTGAGTGTGGAGGTCAGAGGACAACTCTGAGGAGTTGGTTTTTCCCTTTTTACACATGGGTTATGAGCTTGTCAGGCTTGGTGGCAGGGGTCTTCCCTGATAAGCCATCCTGATGGCCAAGATTGATACATTAGTTTATTTAAAAGTTATGTGTCCTGGTTGTGGTGGCACACACCTTCAGTCCCATCACACTGGGAGAGACTGGCAGGTCTCTAGATGGTTGAGGTTCAGGCCAGTCAGGGAACTGTTGTGAGACACTGTCTTTAAGAAGAAGAATGGGGGGGGGGCTGGAGAGATGGCTCAGTGGTTAAGAGCATTGCCTGCTCTTCCAAAGGTCCTGAGTTCAATTCCCAGCAACCACATGGTGGCTCACAACCATCTGTAAAGAGGTCTGGCGCCCTCTTCTGGCCTTCAGGCATACAGACAGAATATTGTATACATAATAAATAAATAAATTAAAAAAAAAAAAGAAGAATAATGGGCTGGCGAGACGACTTGGCACTCACTGCTCTTGGAGAGGACCTGTGTTTGTTTCTTAACACCTACATGGAGGCTCCTAGCCATCTGTCACTCTGGATCCAGGGCATCTGACGCCCTCTTCTGGCGTCTGTGGGCATAAACATACATGTAGGCAAAACACCTATACATGCTTAAAAGAAACACACACACACACACACACACACACACACACACACACACACACACACGCTGTCCATTAGAGCATGTGCTTGGAATACAACAAATACTTGTCTTTTGCTTTTGCTTGGTTATTTATAAGATAAGATTTATTTATGACTGAATATATCTTGACTCTGCTGTTGATGACTGGAATGTGGCTGGGCTGGAGTAAGAACTTATTGGTAGGGTGTTGCCCTGGTGTGCCTGAGGTCCCAGGTTCAGTCCCCAGCACCATCCCAAAAAGGTAATCTTTTACTTTTTCATTTTTTTCCAAAGAAGGCTGGTATGTTAGAAATTCCATATATTCTAAATTTTAAATCACTATTATTGTTTTATTGGGACAGGGTCTCAAGTAGCCTAAATTGGTTTCAAACTTCCTTTGTAACTTTGATGACCTTGAACTGATGACCCACCTCTGCATCCTGGCCTCTGCCCTGACCTCTGCCCGATTGCTTGGATTATAGGTGTGCACAACTGTGCCTGATTAAAATTCTAAATACTACTATTAAATGCTAAAAGAAAAAACTAGGACGATTTTTAACTAGTAATATGTTTTTAAATAGAATTCTTAGGCAAAGAGTTTTTGTAAAATCAGTCATTAGGTTAACCTAATTATTTGGTGAAAGTGGGTCTGTAGGCAGCTCAGAAGATTTTGCTGGTAAGGTGTGTTGGTGTGAGCAGTTGGGTGGCTGAGGCAAGAGAACTGTTAGTTCCTGGTGGACTGGTTTATGTAACTTTCTCAAGACAGAATAGAAGGGGTTAGAGCTGAGGTTGTAGCTCAGTGGTAGAATGCTTGCTTACCTTGGATACTGTTTAAAATGCAAAAGGAAATTATTTGTTTTATTTTTTTGAGACAGGGTCTCTTTACATAGCCCTAACTGTCCTGAAACTTACAGAGTTCCTCATATCTTTCTAGTGTGGGCAATCTAGGCATGGGGTGATGCACTGGGGAGGCTGAGGCAGGAGGATCTCCTAGTTTGAGACCAGCCTGGTTTACAGAGTGAGTTCCAAGACAGCCAGGATCTCTACTCTGTCTCAAAAGCCAAACAAAAAGGCAAAACCTGGAGAGATGGCTCAGCAGTTAAGAGCACCAGCTGCCCTTCCAGAGGTCCTGAGTTCTGTTCTCAGCAACCACGTGGTGTTGCACTACCATCTATAGCGGTATCTGATGCCCTCTTCCTCCTGCAGGCATGCATGCAGGCAGACCGATCATACATACGCATATATTATACGTTACATAAATAAATCAATTTTTTAAAAATAGGGTTTCTCTGTGTAGCCCTAGCTGTCCTTGAACTTGATCTGTAGACCAGGCTGGCCTTGAACTCAGAGATCCATCTGACTCTGCCTCCTCAGTGCTGGGATTAAACGTGTGCTCCGCCACCTGGCTGATTTCCTCCCCCCCACATAAAAAAGGGCACGTGCCACACATTCCCCTAGCACAGGGAAATTTTTTTGTTTTTGGAGACAGGGTTTCTCTGTGCAACAGCCCTGGCTGTCCTAGAACTAGTTATGGTAACTCAGTTTTCCGCATGCTCTCTTGCTCGCCTTCCTTTTTCTCCCGCACCTTGCCTTTTGGAGTAGGATCTATGGCAAATGTGCAGTTATTTAAATTTATAAGTGGTTTTCTCATGTGTGAATTGGTTGTTGTAGCATCATAAATATTAATTTAAAAAAGTTGGGCTGTCAAGATAGTGAATAAAGAGGCTTGCCACCAAGCCTGATGCCCTGAGTTTGATTCCCCAGGACCCACATAACAGAAAGACTTGCTGTCTTTCCCACAAGTGTCATGCCTCCCACAAAATATATGTAATAAAAGATTTGGAGGAAAATTGAAGTGTCTTTTTAAAAAGGAGCAGGTTGTCTAAATGAATGCTAATCATTGGACCTTCAGTCATCTGTGAGTTCATCGGGTGCTAATGTTGCTAATGGCCTGTCCCTTATTGTTTTGTTTTTTTTTGCTGAAGGATAATACTTCAGAAACCACACATACTGTAGGCATACAGCTTGAGTTTGTTTTGGTTTTTTTGAGGCATGGTTTCTCTGTCTAACTTTGCACCCTGTCCTGGAACTCACTTTGTAGACCAGGCTGGCTTTGAACTCCGAGAGATCTGCCTCTAGGATTAAAACCATGCACCACCACCGCCCGGTTTGCTTTTGTTTTTAAAAAGGTTCTCAGTGTGTAGCTTTGACTGACCTGGAACTGGCTATGTAGACTAGGCTAGCCTCTGTGCCCATTGTGCTGGGCTTTCTTGAAACTAAACACCTATGCTATGTACACTAAGGTCGTGAAGCCGAATACTGCTTGTATCTTAGAAATCTCCCTGAGGCAAGCAGCATTTCATTCCCCTGGGTTGTGTTTTTGGACTCAGTAGGTAAAGGAATTTGTTGAGCAGAGCAAACCTAACCACCAGTTACCTGACTTCAGTATCCAGAACTCATATGAGGGTTCTGGGAAAACCGGCTCCCGAGTTGTCTTTTGACCTCCACATGGGTGAGACATCTGTTCCCACCATGCATACATGCAATAATAATAAATAAAGATTAAACAAGACCCCATGTGTTTTAGAATTGAGTTTGTACTGGTTTTAGCTATAAAACAATTTAAGTCCTTTTAAACTTTAATATTGGCTTCTTAGTTTGCCTGTCTCACCATATTTGTTACAGATAACCTTTAACTGGAAATGAAACATCTATTTTAAAAAATGGTGTAGCTGGACGGTGGTGGTGCACACTTTTAATCCTAGCACTCGGGAGGCAGAGACAGGCAGATCTGAGTTCGAAGCCAGCCTGGTCTACAGAGTGATTTCTGGGACAGGCTCCAAAGCTACAGAGAACCCCCCCTCGAAAAACCAAACCAAACAAACAAATTAATGTATGTGCAGAATATCTAACCTTTGCATTTCTTTTCCCTTACAGACCGCCAAATCCCATCGAGTTTCTAGCATCTTATCTTTTAAAAAATAAGGCACAGTTTGAAGACCGAAATTGATTACTTGGGAAGAAAAGAAACATTTGGTTGCTACTGTAGATTTACATGATTACGAGGCAGCTTTAATTGCCATGATTCCCCTCTCTACTCTGGAACCTTCCGGACCACAGAACTCACTTCTGGAGTTGCAGAAGAGAACATATCCTCTGTCTGATTTAATCACCATACTTATTTAATGAGTATCATCTGTGCAATTTTTTTCTCAGATGGTCTTTTACTTTGTTTTTAAAAGACCTTCAAAATAAACTGTTAAAACACCATTAATTCATAGTTTTTATGTTTGTTTCCATGAACTGTTTGTAGTTTTGAATGTGATACTTTGTAGTAATCATATAGTAGCCACCACATTTGCAATATTTTACTTAAATGACCTCTGGAATTGAACTCTGCAGAGGGGCTTTTTTCCACTTTGCAGGGAAGCGTGGGGAGGTTAAGAGCCTGCTTAAGACAACACTGCTGGTAAATGCTTACATGGGCGTGCAGCGCAGTCCCACCAATGTTCTCATAGCTAAGTAACAAGTTCTTCAATTCCTTAGTCTTGTTGCATCTCTGCAAAACAGTAGGGGGCTGAAGAGGTGACATCTTAGGGTATTTATCTTTCAGAGGACCCACATTTGATTCCTGGCACCCACACAGTGGCTCACAGTAGTCTAACTTAGTTTCAGGGATCTGACCCTCTCTTCTGACACACACAAGATGCACTTACATACATTCAGGCAAAACATTTATACATATGAAATTAAAAAGAAATAACGTAGTATTTCTGTATTTTGCGTGTATTCCTATTGTCCCCCATGAAGAAGTTGAGATAAAGTAGTGTGATGAAAGCTAGGGGGCACAATTACTAGAACTCTTGTTCTCAAATGGGAGGCAAGTTTCCCCCTTCGGTTATGTATGGGCAATGAGTGAGGTGGGATTCTGCTGACAGGGTAGAGCCCAGGATATTACGAATCTCAGAAGGTTCAGGACAGTCCATGTGCCCATCTCTCCCTCTTAGTCACCCAGTTCAAACTAAGAGTGGTATTAAAGTTGAGAAACCCTGCACTGGGAGCATATTAATCTTGTCTTTAGGTTAAGAGCCTGTGCAAAGGTGATGTTAATCAGGTAATGTTAATCAGATGTCTTCTGTAATTCCCCTTAATGGCCATGCGCTGTGGTGCATACTTTTAATCCCAACACTGGGAGGCAGAGGCAGGTGGATCTTAATTGTTCAAGGCCAACTAGAGCTACATTAACAATTTATTCATTGTTTCCTTTTTGAGGTAAGGGTTCTACATAGCTTTGGCTGTCCTGGAACTCAGATCCTTCTGCTTCTGCTCCTAGAGTGCTGGGATTAAAGAATTTAATTATGCCAGGTGGTGGTGACTCATGCTTTTAATCCTAGCACTCAGGAGGCAGACGCAGGTCGATCTCTGTGAGTTTGAGGCCAGCCTGGTCTACAAAGTGAGTTCCAGGACAAGGCTCCAAAGCTACACAGAGATACCCTGTCTCGAAAAAACAAAAATAGAAAAAAAAAAGTGTATGGGGTATATAGGAGATCCTGTCCCAAAACAGTTGTGGCATCTGGCTGCCCATCTCTCCCTCCAAAGGCAGAGAGAGGACAGCCATGTTTACACTGGGTGTTCTATCCAGGCCAGTCAAGGCTACAAAGTGAAGCATTCTAGAGATCTTTAAAAACAGATTTAATTGTGTATTTGTGTGGGGGTATGTGCACGTAATTGTAGGTGCCTTTGGCGGCCAGAAGAGGGCGTCAAATCCTCTGGAACTGGACTAAGGGATGTTTGGGAGCTGTCCAATGTCTGCGCTGTGAGTCAATTTAGGTCCTCTGCATGAGCTGCACGTGTTTTAACCTTGGAGCCATTTCTTCAGCCCAAGAGCTTGTATTTTATTCGTTAGTGTGGTTTCTGCTACGTTTGCTAAGTAACACAAGCTCTTGGGAGAAAGAAGCAATCTACCATTTTTCTTGTCATTGAAATTTATTACAGAGCTTTCCTCATGACAACACCTGAGAACCTGGCGAAAAAACCCAACCAAATAAAACTCTTTTCTTTAGGGTATTAAGTAACACCGTATTTGGGTATTGAGTAGCTAGTTTCATGTGAAACTATGATATACCCATACCCGTTGTATGATTTCGGTCCCAAATACTTTCTGGGAAATGGGCAACTGTTACACTTCCTAGTTTGGGAATCCTGCACTTCAGATCCTGCACTTCAAAGCCAAACCCACTTTCTACCCAACTTGTAAAAGGATTCTTTGCTGCCGACACATACGTGGAATACTGGGATTTAATAAGTGAAGGGGTGACATTTGTAGTGTGCCTTACCCGAGTGTCAACCCCCCGCCCCATTTCACCCAGTAGGAAATAACTGAGACGATCTTTGCCACACTGCAGTTACAGCTAAGATACAATTAGTACATATAACTCTGCCAAAGGTACTATTAGGTGGTAGGGACGAGCCTGGGAAGCGAAGGCTGCATTTTTACAGCTTCCCTACTCCCTCCCCGGGTCCGCTTCGCCGCACTCTGGTCTCAGCAAATGAAACTTCACGGTGCGGCCCCAGACTTGCATTCCTGGGCGATATTCCGAGGGTGGGAATCCACCAAGGACGCAGTGGCAGGGGGAACCCCGGCCGGACTTGGCGGGCAGCAACCGCGTGCGTGCGTGCGTGTGTGTGTGTGTGCTGAGCCGGCGGCACGCGGGGACAAGTCAGGCGACTCGGGGGTGGGGGGTGGGGAGGGAAGGGGCTCTCCCCGCCTCGCGGCTGCGTCCTGCGCCCCGCGCCCTGCCCCCAGCCTCTGCTGGTGCTAAACCCCGGAGAGCGGAGCGTGCACGCTGAGCCTCCTCGGCGGGCCCGGCCGCGGCGCTGGGCATGCTCAGTGGGCCGGACCCGGTAGCGCGGAGAGTAAGGACGCCTGGGCTTCCCGGGTTCAGGGCCCGGCCCCGGGCCGTACGGGGGAGGGGGAGGGACTAGCACCGACCGCCGCCACCTGGCCTGAGGCCGCCCGACCCCGGATGGCTCGGAGCCCGGCCAGCTTCCGCCGTTGAGCGCGCCGCTCGGCGGGCGGAGGCGCGGGGCGGGGCCGGCGGGCGCGCGGCAGGAGGGAGGCCTGGCGGTGGGGGCGGGGCGGGTGGGGGAGGGCGCGGAGTCACGGGGGTGGGGTCAGCGGGAGGCTCGGCAGGCCGCGCGCGGCGGGGCCGGGGGCGGCTCGCGGAAGCAGCCCTGTCAGGGCAGCGGCGGCGATTCCGCGGCTGCCGCGAGGCTCGGGCGAATCCGCCGTGGGCCCCATCTTCCGGCGGCCGGCGGAGTTTGTGGTGATTGTTACCGCCGCCAGCCCCGGCTGCCATCTCCTCCTCTTCCTCCTCCTCCTCCTCCTCCTCCTGGGCCGGGCCGGTCCCCTCCCCGCGGCCGCCTCCTCCTGGGCTGGGCCCGCGGCGTCTCGTCCCCTCGCGGAGCCGCCGCCGCCGCTGCCGCCGCCGCCTCCTCCTCATTCATCCTCGTGCACCATAGGCGGCACAGGCACCAAGATGTCCAACCGAGTGGTCTGCCGGGAAGCCAGCCACGCCGGGAGCTGGTACACCGCCTCAGGTAGGGAGCCAGGCCGCCCGGCGGTCGAGCTGGGCAGCTGGGGCCCGGCGGGCGGGGACGCGGGCGGAGGGCGGCGAGCGCGGACCGCGTGCCGAGGGAACGGGCCGGGCCGTGTCGCCTCCCCCACCCGGCGCTCGGGCGGGCCGCCTGGCGCCCGCGGAGTTGGGCGAGTAGTTGCCGGCCGGGCCGGACCGGGACGAGCGCGGGCTGCTGGGCTCCCAGCCTCGCGGACGGCCGCTGCCGCGGGGAAGGACGAGCCGGCGCGGTCCCTGGGTTGGGGACTGACCGAGAGGACCGAAGGCTTTGCCCTCACCTTCGGGGCACCCCGCGCCCCTGGAAGGAGTGACAAGCCGTACTTTTCTCCCCCACCGCATGTTGCCACGCTAGGTCTCGCTTGGAAGATCTGTCAGCCGAGGGCCTCTCGGGGATTTGTCGCTTTGTATGTGGAGGCTCGGGCAGAGGTGCTGCCAGGCAAGGGGCTCTGGGTGGCCTCCTAGCTCTTTTGTCAGTGTTTGCATTGTTACTGTCATCCAGGGGCAGCTGGAGATGGATCAGCACTTTTCCCGAGCAACCCTCTTCAGTACCCAGCGCTCAGCACTGAGTGCTGGACTACCTGTCCAGTTAGCTTAGGTTTTGAGAGAATTCTCCCTAAGTCTTGGCTGCAGCCTCTTAACAACCACCATGTGCAGTTCTTTAGGTAAGAAAGGCGAGGGCCGTTTCCCATTAGTACAACTCTAGTGACAAGGATTGCTTTTTGAGATTATTTTTAGGGGTCACATTTCTGGTATGGTAACAAAGAAAAGTTCCTCCATGATTCCTGCCGGTCTCTAGTCTAGCTAGGTTTATCAACAACCGGCTCTGAACTTTGTTTTCCTTCGCTAGTACTAGGGTTGGATAGCGACACGAGTTTTTTTTTTCTTTTTTGGAAAGTAGTTATTTGTCTTCTCTGAGACAGTTCAACCAGCTCCTGAAGTACATGCCCCCCTTCTAAGACACAAAAGAATTACGGTTGAGTTTGGAACTGCTGCTAACAGGTAGCTGCAGTTTTCGCATTAAGTATGACCTTTTATGCCTACAGCGTGGTTCCCTTCGTGCTCCTGAAGTACTTCAGACACTTGGAATCAGTTCTCACAACCTGAAAATGTCAGTTAAGCTGTTCTTGTGTCAGTGTATGGGGAAACAGAGACATTTAGTGCTGCACCCAAGACTAGGCCAGTGGTGAAATAGGAATCAAGCAGGATTTCTGGCTCCTTCCCGAGTCTGTCCCTTTTAAATCCAGGCACTATTGGCTGGACCACGCCCTTAATCCCCGGCACTGGGGAGGCAGAGGCAGGTGAATCTCTTCTGCTTTCAAGGTCTACAAAGCGAGTTCCGGAACAGCCAAGGGTACAGCCAAGGGTACGGAGGAACCCTGTCTTGAAAAACAAAAACCAAACAAACAAAAAGAAAACAAACCAAAACAAAAAAACCAAAAACAAACCCAAAAAACAAAAAAATCACCCAAAACCAAATTAATATTATTATTTATTAAACAGCAGGCTTATAAGTTAAGTGTCATTGTCTACCCCACCCCCACCCCCATGTTTTGGAGAATTAGTCACATTTTTTTATATCATGGCAATCTTTTGACATTTATTCAGTGTGTTTTTGTATACTTTTGTTTGTTTGTTTTTTTCGGGACAGGGTTTCTCTGTGTAACATTCCTAGCTGCCCTGGAACTAGGTCTTGTAGACCAGGCTGGCCTTGAACTAACAGAGGTCTATTTGCCTCTGCTTCCGCTAGTGCTGGTTAAGATTAAAGGCCTGGGCCACCACTGCCCAGCAGCTGTATTTTTGTTTTTTGAGACAGGGTTTCTCTGTGTAGCCCTTGCTGAGCTCTGTAGACCAGGCTGGCCGTGAACTCACAGAGATCTGCCTGCCTCTGCCTCCCAAGTTCTGGATCAAAGGCCTGCGCCACCCACTTTTCATTTGTTACAAATGTTGTAAACCTTTGTTGTAATTTACATTAGAATGTGGGCAAATATTCCAGAGAGAATTGTTTTAGATGCTAAACATGTATATTGGCAGTAAAATTGGGCGCAGTTGACACTTGATTTTAGAATTCCTTAATGTTCAAACACAAGATGTAACCTTTAATCTGGTTCAAAAAAATCCTGACTATAGATACTTCCTTAAAAGTGTTGATATAGGTAATTATATTCTTCCGTAAAATCTGGGTGGACTTCATAATACCTTACTGGAGTTCAGATGTATGACTTCTTGGAGTGTTTGAAACTTTTTTAATTTGTCTAATATTGAGGAAATTAAGGTAAAAACTTCAAGCAGTTTAGTTTTAGAAGCCCAATTTGTATCCTAAAAACAAAGGATAACTTGGTCTGATAACTTGTACCTGTAGTGTGAAGATAGTGTACCTATGTTGACCTAATGACCTACTATTGGGGAGTTTTTCTCACATTCTGCTATTGTTTCTCTAGTCAGCTAGTCCATAAAGAACTGAGGCATTTACTGGGTGGTGGTGGTGTATGCCTTTAGTTCCAGCACTTGGGACGCAGATGGATCTCTGTGAGTTCCAGGATAGCCAAGGCTACTCAGAGAAACCTTGTCACACACACACACACACACAAAATAATAATAAAAGAAACAAAAGAACCGAGGAAATATGTATTGATTGTCATTTTATGTCTTGTCTAGTATTCAGGTTGTACCCATGTAATGGAAGAATATTCGTTTATTGATTCAGTTAACTAGCTATTTCAGAAAAAAGGTTGTACATTATTACTTATATTCATACCTATGTCTTTATCTTACTTTTTGTTGTATGTTGTTCGATCCGTTGACTGAGGGTGGTGTAAACTGCTGCCTGCCCTCAATGAATTTAGGATTTATTTAAAAGATTATACTTTCAGGGATAATTTCTATAGTTCATTACTAGAATATATTTGAAGTAAATTATAGCTACAGAGCAGCGATTAAATATCTGTTAAATTGAGATAGTGCATTTGGAAGTTTTGAGGAGGGTGGAGTCATGCACCCTTGAGGAGGGGTAGGATTTTAATTGTGCTCTGAAAGAAGGATATTTAGTCAAGTTAGAAACAGGAGAAAAGAACACTGGGTTGGGAAACAACACATCTACAGAAGCAGGTAAGTGTAAGTAGTCCAATTTAGTAAGAATGGGCAGTTCTTAAGGTTTGGTTTGAATGCCTGGGATAGTAGATTGGAGCTGGAAATGCCTGTGAATGTTAGGCACTATCGGAATTGTATGTATTATGCAGGGAGCACCTATGGAGATTTTAGAGTAGGGTATTAATACAGTGCAAGTGTCATTTTAGGAAAGCTAATCTCATAGGAAGGTTAATCCTCATTTCCTTACCAACAAGGATCAGCAAACTAACAATGGCTCACATCCCAAGTGCACTCTGTAAACCTTGAAAGAAAGTTCATTAGCTAAGTTTTTTTTAAAAGATGTATTTTAATTATATTTAATTATCTTTGTGTCTGTGTAAGGCTATGTGCATGTGAGTGCAGGTGCCCTCTGAAGCTGGAGTGATTGAATCCCCACTGGAATTGGATGCTTTATTTTCTAAGTGGTTGCTTAAAAAGCAAAAAGAAGGCTAGGCGGTGGTAGTGCACGCTTTTAATCCCAGCAAGTGGGAGACAGAATCTCTGTGAGTTCGAGGCCAGCGTGGTCTACAGAGAGAGTTTCACGATAGGTTCCAAAAGCTACAGAAACCCTGTCTCGAAAAACCCAAAAAAAAAAAAAAAGGAGCTAGTTGTGCCAGAGGCGGTTGGATGGATCTCTGAGTTCTAGGCCAACCTGGTCTACATATTGAGTTCTTTCTTGGAAAGCCAGGACTGCACAGAGAGATCCTGTCTTAAAACAAACAAAAGTAAGATTGTACTTGGAGCATAAAGCTGAAATGTTTACTATTTGACCCTTTACAAAAAGAAAATCTGCTTACACTAGGGTAGGTTAATGGTTAGTGTGACTGGTGGTTTTTCAAGATAGGGTTTCTCAGTGTATCTTATCTCTGACTGTCCAGTAGACCTCGCTGTCTTCTAATGCAGAGATCCACCTGCCTCTACCTCCAAAGTGCTAGGAGTAAAGGCCACAGTATTTTGTATATATAGTTTTTCTTCAGGTTAGCAATGGCTTTTCTTCCCCCTCATTTAAGACAAGGTCTCTATATCGTCATGGCTGTTCTGGAACTTGCTATGTAGACCAGGCTGTTCTGGAAACTCATAGAGATCTTCCTGCCTCTGCCTCTTGGAGTACTGGAATTTACTCCCATCTGGGTATAGTTGTTGTTTTATTGTTTTGTCTCTTATATTTTCTGTAGGGACAACTAACATTGCCTGCTAGCTAGACGTTTTTTTCCAGCCTTATGTCTTTAATTCCACCTCTACATTGTTTCCTGTTTGATCATTTCTTTCCTGACCCATGTCTTCTGGATGAGGCTGAAGTAAGTCTTTTGATTACTATCTTCTTTCCCTGTCTTGACAGCTCCCCTCCATAGTGGTCCATCTTGGTGTTACTAAGCCTCAAGCAACATTTAGCAGCTGTTCATTGCTTCCTGAAATATAGCATGCTGTTTCTTAGCTCTGTGCCTTTTGCTCAGACTGCTCCTTGTGTGGAAATGCCCTTAACAGGATAGTTTCTACTCATCATTTAGGGGGTGTTTATACCTCCAAGAGAGAATTTACTTTATGTTTTGCCTTTTTTGATGTTTATGTCCCTGTGGCACCAAGAGTGTGTCTTTGTACTTTTATTATTTATATATAAGGTTATCACCCCTTAAAGCAAGGAAATTGCTTTAATGATACAAATAGCCTACCACAGTTTTTTTTATTTCATTATTGTATTTTATTTAGTTTAGTTTGTTTGTTTTTTCGAGCCAGGGTTTCTCTGTAGCTTTGGAGCCTGTTCTGGAACTAGTTTTAGTAGAGCAGGCTGGCCTTGAGTTTAGAGATCTGTCTGCCTCTACCTCATGAGTGCTGGGATTAAAGGCGTGCGCCATTACTGCCCAGTGCATTTTATTTAGTTTGTATACAGGTGCGTACATGTGTATAGGCATGCATGCCTTGAAGGATGTAGGGAGGGAAGATGACAACTTGTGGGAATTTATTTTTCTAGCACGCGTGTCCTGGGAACCAAACTCAAGTTGACAAAATTTGGATGCCTAGCCATGTCAGTGGCCTAAAGCACAGATTTTTACATAGATTCTCAGCAAACCTTTACATAAATGAATGTTCATAGTGCTTGGTAGTTAACTAATATGATATTTAGTGTTGATTGTCAGCTCGGCAGGATCTAGATTCACTGAAGAGACAAGCCTTTGGGCATGTCCTTGAAGGATTGTCTAGGTTGGGTTCCTTGAAGTGGGAAGACCCCACCTTAAATGTGGGCTGTGCCAGGCTGGTGCTGGGGGTCTGTACAACATGAAAAGGTGAGTGCTGAGTGCCTGTTTGTTGCTGTCTGCTTCCTGACTGGGGAATGCAATGTGAGCAGCTGCTGCCAGCACCTGGCTCTGATAAAGTGTCCCTACACCTGTGAGCTAAACTCAACCCTTCCATTAGTTGCTTGTTGTCAGGTGTCTTGTCAGAGTAATGAGACAGTAACTAGTATAGTGGGCAAATTAGCAAGTAGTGAGTATTGACAGTAGATGTATTCATAGAGATACTGATGTTTCAATTCTAAAGATCAGTGAAAATGACATAGGACTGGCCAGGTGTTTTGAGCATAGTATAGGTGGTACCACTGGTGAACCCATTTAATGTTAAATATAAAATACAAATGATGGTTGGGCATGGTGTTGCACATTGGGAGGCAGAGGCAGATGGATTTCTGTGTTTGAGGCCAGCCTGGTCTACAGAGGGAGTTCAGAACAATTGGAGCTACATAGTGAGACCCTGTCTCAAACACCTTCCCAAAATGTATGACTTGTGAAGAAAAGAAGTGTATTGCTAGGTGAGCTTTCTCCAGACAGACACAGTCCTCTGATGTGCACCCAACACAGGAGTGATAGTTTACCCAACATTTGTGGAGTGTGTTTATCGAGTTTCTTTTCTTCAATTTTTTTTTCTTTTTTCCTTTTTTTTTTCTTTTTGACTTGAAACTATTTCCTGCTAGGGAAACCCTCAGCAGCTGAGGCAGGCTGCTCAGGGCCCATTGCAGCAATCTGAAATACTCTCATCCCCCTTGCTTACACTGGCCCATCTGCTCTGTACTGTCACTGGCTGCTCTGGTGAGTTTCTCATACTTTGACAAGGACTACCTGAGCTGGAAACAAGTGGGGTTCACCTTACTGTTCTGCAGGTACCATTGACCTTGCTGGCTAGGGCCAGCTCAGGCAATGGGGCACACAGTATACTAGTGCAGCTCTAGGAGACATGGGAAGAGCATGGCCAACCCTTCCAGTCCATTCTAGTCTCTTGGCTCACAGCACTTCTCAGAACAACACATCCCACTTTGGGACATGACTACCGGCCAGACAGCAGCTTCAAATCCAGCTTAGGACACTGCTTTCCCTAGTGGGTCCTTGTCCTCACTGTGTCCTGGGCATGGCAGAAACAGCCTAGTGGCAGTGCCAGTTGGTGTTCTTAGGAAGGGAAGGCCTTCACAGGACGGCAGTGAGGATGCCACAAGGGTGAGGTCACAAGTCCAGGGAGGTTCTAAGTGGTCAGTGAGTCACAGGCAGACAGCCTCATTTCATCTCAACCTAAGCACTTCATCCCAAGTCCTGAGTCTGCTTCAGCCTAGAAGGCTTTGAGGGTGGGGATAAAGAGTTTGAGACCAAAAGAAGTGGCAGGGGCCTCCTTAGGAACCTGGTGGGCTCGAACCATCTGAAAGCCCCCACAGGTTGAAGATTAGATTAAAGTCAGGATAATTCCCAGGAGAAGGACAAAAGGACAGCTAAGTCTTCATGAAGGCTCCAACACTGTTGAAATTCTTTTGCTCAACTTTGCAGTTGTGAGATAAACTTATTCTCATTCCTACATCATGTGAATATGACTTCTTTTATCCATTCTATTACTGATGGACATTTCAATTTTAAATATTTTTTTTCTGCTGTGTATACTTTTATACTTTTATATTTGTTTTGGATGGATGTATTTATGCTTTTTCCAGTTATCTAATTGAGAGAATTACTAGGGTATGGTGTATACATACTGTTTCAGTAGAACCGTCTGAAGCAAATTTGCATATCAATTCTGCATGAGAGTTTGTTGTTCTAGATTCTTGTATTTGTGCTGTGTTGTAGAATAGAATATTTGTTTAAATATGTAAAGATGTGTTGCATTTGCGTTACAGAATTGTTGAACTATATAGATATGTTGCATTTGTTTATGGTGCATTTGTTTAACTACAGAAAGATGTGTTACACTTGTTTCACCTTGCCTGCCTAAGGCACCTGATGGGCCAAATAAAAAGCTGAACTGCCAATAGCTAGGCAGAGGAGGGATAGGCAGCGTTGGTGGGCAGAGTGAAAAGGGGCCAGCCAGACTCCGAGGAAGCTGGGAAGCAGGATGGACAATGAGTAGATGAGGTAAAAGAGCCTCAGGACAGCACATAGATGGATAGAAATGGGTTAATTTAAGCTAATAGAAGAGCTATTAGAAACAAACCTAAGCTAAGTCCAAGCTAATTTTTTTTTCTTTTGGCATTTACCTTGAGTTGTAGAGAATCATAATTGTGTGTGTTTTTGTAATGTTTTAATTTTATTATTTTAAGTTGTGTGTGTCTGCATGTGAATGCAGATGTCCATAGAGATATTGGATCTCTCTAGAGCTAGAGTTACAGGTAGTTGTGATCTGCTTAATGTGGATGCTGGGACTTGAACTTGGGTTCTGTGAAGGAGTGGATAGAATGCTCTTTTAAACTCTGAGCCAGCTCTCAAGCCCCAACATTATATTAAAAAAATAAATTTGTTTGTATATGTGTCTGGTGTGTATACATATGTCTTTGGGTTCAGGTCTGTGTGTGGTGTGTTTATAGAGGCCAGAAGAAGGCACGGAGTGCCCTTCCCTGTCAATCTCTACCTGTTTTCTTTGAGGCAGGATCAGTCCTTGAACCCCAGGGGGCTTTCCCAGCTAGGCTGGCAGCCAACAAGCCCAGCATTCTTACTGTCCCTACCCTCCTTGCAGCTGGAGTTAAGTGCATCACAAGAAACCCCACTTGTTTTGTGGATGCTGGGATCAGAATTTCAGTTCTGATTAGGTAGCAAGTGCTCTTAATTGCTGAGCTGCAACTCCAGTTCCTAAAATACCTTTTTTTGTTGGTTGGATTTTTAGTTTTTTGAGACAGGGTCTCACTTGGTAGGCTAGACTAGCCTTGAAGTGACTATGTTGGCCACTTGTCTTGACTTCTAATGTTAGTATTATACAACCATGACTGACTTAGATACTTTGATGTGTGAAAAAAATGTAAGAGCTTCTTAAATGTTTTTTCTTTGAAAAGACAAATATTCTTTTTCCCCCCTCAGAGACAGGGTTTCTCTGTGTAACATCTCTTACTATCCTAGAACTTTTTTTTTTTTAGACCAGGCTGGCCCAAAGATTTGTCTGCCTCTGCCTCCTAAGTGTGGGTCTGTGTGCCCCCACCTGGCTAAATTTTCAGTTTTTTAAAAAATATTTATTTATCATGTATACAGTATTCTGTCTGCATGTATTACTACAGGCCAGAAGTGGGCACCATATCTCATTTACAGATGGTTGTGAACCACCATGTGGTTGCTGGGAATTGAATTCAGAACCTCTAGAAGAACAGCCAATGCTCTTAACCGCTGAGACATCTCTTCATCTCCCTCAGATGTTCAGTTTTAAAGTGACTTTTTAAAAATAAGTTTTGAAAAAAAATTTTTTTTTCACCAACTGATGGGATTAAAGGTATGTGCTACCATGCCTGACTCTATGTGTAGCTCTGGAAACTCACTCTGTAGGTCAGGCTGGCCTTGAATTTAGAGATCTGCCTGCCTCTGCCTCCCAGTGCTGGGATTAAAGGTGTGTGCCACTACCTCCCAGCAGGCAATCTTTATTCTTATTTTATGTGTATAGGTATTTTGTCTGCATTGTGTGCCCAGGGCTCACAGAACTTGAAAGAGGGCATTGGATTCCCTGAAACTGAAACTGGAGTTACAGATAGTTAGTTAAAGTCCCCATGTGGGTGCTGGGAATCAGGCCGTTGAGCCATCTTTCCATCCATAGTAAACTCTTGTATGTATTTATTTTTTCTTTAATTTTGTCCTATTATTTCACCTTAGAGAAGAGCAGGCAAGCAAGACTTATAATAACAGACTGCTGTTGTTGCTTGGCTATTGCAGTTCTTTCTCCTTCTCCTTCTTATCCCTCTGCATGCAGGTTTTAAGTGAACACAGTCATTTCTATCTCAGTGGAATAGTTCCTCGTCATCTTCTCTGTGGTGTTGTCTGTCTGAAGAGGACACGAATGACAACAGAATAAAATACAAATGTCATTGAGGGTTTGGAGAGAGCGATTGATGGTTAAGCACATTTTTTGCTTTTCCAGAAGACCTGGGTCTGAGTCATAGCACCGTTATGATGGTACCTAACCATTTGTAACTTTAGTTCTTGGGGATCCAATGTTGTCTTCTGGTCTCCGTGGCCACCAGACATGCACATGGTTTGTGTAGATATACATATAAGCAAAATACCCATACTCATTAAAAAAAAAGTAAAAAAATGTCCTGGGCCTGGAGAGATGGCTCAGTGGTTAAGAGTACTCGCTGCTCTTGTAGAGAACCTTGGTTTGGTTTCTGGCATCCATGTGGCAGATTACAACTGTCTATAACTATAGTTCAGGGATCTGACACCTTCTAGCCTCTGCAGGCATCAGGCACATACACTCATACACATAAAATAAAAAATGAATCTTTAGAAGTCTTCATGGGGCTGGGAAGACGGTTCAGCAGCTTTTCTTTTTCCTTTCTCAACACAGGGTTTCTCTGTGTAGCCCTGCCTACCACGGCTAAAGGTGTACTCCACTATCGAAGGCCAGCATCACATACTTTTCTTGAAGAGGACAGAGTTCCTATATTGGGTGGTTCACAACTGCCTGCCTCTCCAATTCCAGGAGTGTACTTAAACTCACACAGGCGCGTACGTGCACACACACATACACACACTAAAATAAATCCTGGAACTGGAGAGATAGTTAAGTGGTGAAGAATGTGTACTGCTCTCTCAGAGGACCAGATTTGGATTCCCAGCACCCACAACCACCTGTAACTCTAGGTCCAGAGGATTCAACTCCTGACCTTCATGGGAAAATTAAAAATAATGAAATAATCCTTAAGACACCCTTCATTAGATGTCTCACAGGCATGCCACATGTATATGTGTATAATCTGTAACCTACAACATTATTCTACCAAGTTGCTATTATATCCATTTATAGATATGACTCAGAGAGAGATTGAGTAACCTGTTTAAGGTGTAACAAGTAAGTGGAAGAGCCGGTTTGACTATAAAAATAAATTTATTGTTAGGGCCAGAGAGCTTTGGTGAGCTAGGTGCCCCTGACACAGAAATTTCTCTGTTTCATTTAAAATATTTCTACAGTATATTGTGGGCACCTAACTTGGACTTGTATATCATTTATAGCTTATAAAACATGCTTGTATGTTAAAAATTTTAGCTAATAATAATCTTATTATTAGGTCTAGGACAGTTGAGACAGCCAGGCTTTGATCACTCCTGGCCTGCCATTTTAGAGGTGAGAAACAGGACTTGTAGGAGATGTCATTTTATGAGTCACACTTTTAGAAAAATATGAGCTTAGAAGTTTGAACTATTTGGAATCAGTAAGCATCTTTACTTATTTTATTTCTTCTTCTTCTTCTTCTTCTTCTTCTTCTTCTTCTTCTTCTTCTTCTTCTTCTTCTTCTTCTTCTTCTTCTTCTTCTTCCTCCTCCTCCTCCTCCTCCTCCTCCTCCTCCTCCTCCTCCTCCTCCTCCTCCTCCTCCTCCTCCTCCTCCTCCTCCTCCTCCTTCTTTTTTTTCCCCCCAAGACAGGGTTTTTCTGTGTTGCTCTGGCTGTCCTGGAACTCTGTTGATTAGACTGGCCTTGAACTCACAGAGATCCACTGGGATCAAAGGCATGCACCAGCACTGCCTGCTAGTAGGCTAGTAAGCATCTTTATCATTGTAAAGTAAATGTTTTTTAAAAATAATTTTTATAATTGTAAAATAAATACCTTGAATTACAAAATATCAAAAATGAGAGAAAATAAGAAAGCATACCATACTTGGTCAGGTAACAACTGGTTCTCTCCTTTCACTCTGTGTGTTCTGAGGATTGAACTCTGGTTGTCAGGTTCGGCAGCAAGCACCTTTACCACTTGAGCCATGTTTTTAATTTTCCAACTCCCACAATTCCAACTCATTTAGCCAAGACTAATCTTCAACTGATTGTGTGACTGAGGATGACTTTGAACTTCTGATCCTCCCATGTCTACCATCATCGTGTGGTACAAGGACTTCTAACTAGTTAGGACCACGGGCAGGTTGGGTTCTGACACCATGACCCAGAACAGAGAGAGTAACCCCTTTTAAAGCAAAAGCCACAGGCGTGTGTGTGTGGCTCAGGGGTGATAGAAGAATTTTTAAAATTTGAGTTTAAATCTTGGGTGATGGTACATATCACAATTTGTAAATTCCTGGAATTTATATTTTACAATTAGTAAATTTGTAAATTAGTAAATTTGTGATAGCAGGGTGTTTGTATGAACTTAATGGGGGCTTGCTTACACAAGTCTGTGGTTCTCTTAACCCCACTAGTGTCTTGTCTTAATTTTTAACGAACTGTTTTTATAACTGCAGAGAATATGAACAAGAGTCATACCAGAGAAGAAGTGGAGTAGGTGGCTAGTGTCTTTGACTAGATGTGAACTTCACAATTAATGTATTTAACTTTTAAAAAAAATATTGATGAAGGAGTTAATTTCAGGCCTGCCCGCTGTTCCTTCTATAGTATATAACTGAAATGTTTACCAGAATTTTTTTAAATATACTTTATACTACATTTGAATAAATTTTAAAAGTGAAAAAAAATAAATCAGATACTATTTTGCTTTTGTTTTTGTTTTGTTGAGACAGAGTTTCTCTGTGTAACATTCCTGGCTATCCTGGAACTTGCTCTGTAGACCAGGCTGGCCTCAAACTCACAGCAATTCCCCCCTACCTCTGCCTCCTGAGTGCTGGGATAAAAGGCCTGCGCTACCACTGCCCAGCTCCAGGTAATATTTTCTTAAAATCACATTAAAACTTACCAAGATGCACAGTCATCTGTGCTGTGATCTCAGCTTACCTTTGTGATTTTTGTATTCTACACTTTTTCTTCTTTTGTACTGTTTTAGCCATTCTGGCCTCCCAGCCATTTCCTGATATGTTAAGCTTATTCTTGTTTTAGGGCTTTTGCTTGTACTTCAGAAGATTGACTAATTCTGACTGATGATCAAGGCAAGGAAATTTTTATTGATTCCTGTATTTTGTTACAGTTTGAAGGAAAAGTAGGAAGGAATGTTAAGAATCAGTGAAGGCAGCTTTCTTCAGTGTTTTGAGAAACAGTAGGACTTGAGATTCCTTTTGCTTCAAAAATTTATGGTCAAATAAATTTAGGAAACTTTGCATCTGTTTTTTTCTCTTGGTTCCTGATAGCATGCAATAGACTCATTTATGGTTTATTATATAGTTTCTGTGAGCTTCCATAGTCTTTTGGAAATATTGTATCTTTTTAATTGTGTGATTGGATGCTCACTAGTTGTAATTAGATAAAGTTGGATTGTAACATCTGTGTTGATTTTCTTTTTTACAATTTCTAAATATTCCTAAAGCCCTGTTGAAAATTTTAAGTCCCCACCCTTTTGGTTTCACTCATTGATTGTTTCATTTTGTCTTTTTCCAGAAAGTACAAGCCTCCTATCCCCTAGGTGTGCTGCACCACTGCATAGCTTCTGAGATCAGTGGGAGTGGGTGTGCTCAGGGTGGTGTGACCTGTTACCAGATCAGCTTTCTTATGGTTAATGCTTACACAGTTAATCTAGGTTTCTTCTGTTGTTGTGATAAAACACTTTGACCAGAAGCAGTTTAAGAGAAGAGAAAAAAGGGTTTATTCGACTTGTATTTCCAGTGCACTATTGAAGCAAGTCAGGGCAGGAACTCATGAAGTAACCTGAAGTAAACCATGGATAAATGCTGCTTGCTGGTTTATTCTCTGTGGTCTCACAGGTTCATGTTTAGGTAGTTTTTGTCTTCAGCCCAGGACCCCTTGGACCTTGACTTTATTTCATCTCACATTTGCAGGTAACTGTCTTGACTGTGTGGAGTCAGGCCAGGGACTGAGGCATGAACTAAAGCAGACATGAGGGATGCTGCTTACTGGTTTGTATTCCATGGCCTCCTCAGCTTGCTTGTTTTTAGAACCACGGACCAGGAGTGGCATGGTCCATCATGATCTGTACCCTCCTGTATCAATTGGTAATCAAGACAGTCCCCCGCAGATATGCCCATAGGCCGGTTTGAACTAGACAATCCCTCAGTTGAAGCATCTCCTTTCAGATGACTCCTGGCTGTCAAGTTGACAGTTAAAGCAAGCTAGAACAATTGTAGGAGTATGTGAATACGCTTAAACTGAACAGTATGGCCAAACAGTATTGCAATTAATATAGTTTCTGTGTGATTATTTTGGGTCTGGGCAGCTGGGAAATGAACAAGCAGCCTCCGCCAACAAACAGTGATGCATGTTTTTCTGTCTATAGGGTCACTAAGACTAGCCTAGGGTGTGATGATTAGGCAGAAGGATCCAAAGAATTCAGAAAAGTTGTTATATTTAAGGCTACAAATTATTACAGAGAAAAGATACAGACTAACATTAACAGAGGAAAAAAATTTCATGAGGTGGTGTCTAGGAGAAACAGTGGGCTGCTGTTCTTTTCTGTCTGTGGCATGTAACGTATTGCCATCCAGGGAAGCTCATCTAGATGTTGGTTTTTAGGATGTTTACTGGAGTTCACTCAGGAATCCAAAGACAAACATATACGCATCCTCCTGAATATTAACCTTCATCAGGCGATGAAAGGAGACAGAGACAGAGACCCACATTGGAGCACCGGACAGAAATCTCAAGGTCCAAATCAGGAGCAGAAGGAGAGAGCACGAGCAAGGAACTCAGGGCCGCGAGGGGTACACCCACACACTGAGACAATGGGGGCAGAAGAGGGTGCGTTGGATTCCTTGGTGATTGTGAACCTCCTGATGTGAGTGCTGGGAACTGAACACAGCTCATTTGGAAGAATAGGAAGGGCTCTTAACTGCTGAACCCTTATTCCAGCCTCTTGGTTTTTGTGAGTTTTTACTGTGTTGCTGGGTAGCCTGAAACTTGTGATGTGAGATGTTGGCTGGCCTTGTGTTTTGAAGTGATCCTCTTGCCTCAGCCTCCTGAGTTCTAGGACAGACATGAGCAAATATGCCTGACTCTGAGAATTTGGTGATGTTCAATAATTTTTTTCATGGCTTCTGTGTGAAATGCTCTCATTATGTGCTTTTGGCTTGCTTCCCATTGTATGCTTCTAATTGTTTCATTAATTCACTTTTTACATTTCCATCTTTTATCCATTTTGAGTTTATGATAATTAAATTTGAGATATGAATCTATTGCCATTACCATAATATCCCTTTTATATTCTATTTTGAATACAATATGAAAATTTAGATTTATGATTATATTGAATTCTAGTGTTTGTGTCTCTCTTCAGACAGCCTGTTTGATGTCATTGACTTATTCTTAGGTCTGTTAATACAGTTTTTAGTATGGTAGTTTTAGAGTCACTATTATTTTTCTTCTGCTTCAGGAATTTCCTGGATACTTTTCATTTTCTTATTGCTTTCATATGGGGTCTTCATATGTGCTACATGCTATGAAAATAATTTCATGGTTGGGGGTCACTACAGCATGAGGAACTGTATTAAAGGATCGCAGCATTAGTTCTTGGAACTTTTTGGAAGGCTGAGAATCCCTGCTTTAAGCAGTGATAAGATTTTCTGTCTTGGGGTTTTCATCTTCAGTTGAAATTAGAATTTTTAAGTGTTTTCTAAAGGTTCAGGTTGTTAATACATTGGTTTTGCAGGCTATATTATATGTGCTTTTGCACCTAGTTAGTGCTGTCATTGCACTCTGAAAGTAGTTGTAGTTTTTATGTAAATGAATAGGTGGCAGTTTTCCAATAAAACTTTATTTACAAAGATTTGGCAGTAACTCTGTTAGATAGCATGGGATGTTAATCATTGCAGAAAGAAGTGATACCCTTTAATATTAGATTATTAGAAAAGGTAACAGGCTGGGCTGTGGTGGCACACACCTTTAATCCCAGCACTTGGGAGGCAGAGGCAGGCGGATCTTTGAGTTCAAGGCCAGCCTTGTCTACAAGAGCTAGTTTCAGGGAAGGCTCCAAAGCTACAGAGAAACCCTATCTTGAAAAATCAAAAAAAAAAAAAAAGAACTCCCTCCCCCCAAAAAAACTAGAAAAAGTAACAGAAGTAATTTAAAAATTAAATTTACTTCACCTCTGAGAAAAAGATGTGAACACTTAGATATTACACAAGCTTCATCTGAAGTTGGAATAGTCAGAGATTAAGTTATTTGTGATTGAAGGCACAACATAGTGTAACTTCCTCTCTTTATGGTGCTTAGGAATAGAACACAGGACTGTTTCTTGCTAGGCAAGTGTTCTCTACAAATGAGCTGTACGTACAACTTTAGAAAGTAAAAGAGTTCTGGTCTTACCACTTTTCTTACTTTATCAGTAATCGCTTAATTTATCCTCGCTTTGAGCTTTTCATAACTGATTTATGATAAACTTAAAAATGTTATCCTTAGCCAGATTGTGGTGGCTCACACATTTAATCCCAGCACATGGGAGGCAGAGGCAGGCGGATCTTTGTGAGTTTGGGGCCAACCTGATCTACAAGAGCTAATTCCAGGACAGGTTCCAGAGCTACAGAGAAACCCTGTCTCGAAAAAAACAAAACAAAACAAAAAATGTTTTCCTTGTGGGGCTGGGAATGTAGTTAGTTTTTAGAGTGCTTGCATAGCATACACGAGGGCCTGAGTTTAATCCCCAGCACTACACAAAACCAGGCATGCAAGCCCAGTGCTTGGGAGGTGGAAATAAGAGAATCAGGAGTTCTCCTTGGCATAGAGTTTGAGGCTGGCCTTTGATACATGAGACCCTGACTCAAAAACAAAACAAAATATTCTCCTTTTTGCCGTAGAACTCGGATTGATCAGTCCTTTTCTTCTGCAATTAAGTATTAAGTTGCTAGCAGTGGTCGGTGTTCTGCATCATACCTGATAAAAGGGGAAGATTCGTGCCTTTTTTTTTATGAAACCAGGATAAGATAAAAAAATTTAAAAAGTATTCTAGGGGCTGGAGAATTGGCTCAGTAGTTAAAAGCATTGACTGTTCTTCGAGAAGACCCAGGTTCAATTCCCAATTTCCTCATGATGACTCACAGTCATCTGTACTTACAGTTCTGGGAGTTCTGACACCCTTTTCTGTACTCTGTGGGTACCAGGTATGTATGTGCACAAAAATGCAGGCAACATGCCCAGACCCATAAAATAAAACAAATGAATTGATGTATACATGCTTTATTGTATACATTGAGAAGCCACTTTATGTATGTATGTGTGTGTATTTGCATGCATGTGCATATGTATGTGTTTGTGTGTATGAAAGTAGAGAGGGTCGGGTGGTGATGGTGCACGCCTTTAGTCCCAGCACTTGGGAGGCAGAGGTAGGTGCCAGCCTGATCTACAAGAGGCAGTTCCAGGATTGTCCAACAGAGAAACCCTGTCTCAAGACTCGAAAAACAAAACAAACAAACAAACAAAAAAACAAAAACAAAAAAAGAAGGAGGAGGAAGAGAAGGAGGAGGTCGAAAAGTCACCTTCAGGTATTGTTCCTTAGGACCTGTCTTAACATCTCTCACCCCCACGGTAGACGAAGAAGGAAGTTGAGAAGTCACCTTCAAGTATTGTTCCTTAGGATCTGTCCTAACACCTCTCACCCCCAGGGTCTCATTTTGGTACCCGTCTTTTTGTAAATTACTTGTTACAATTGAGATCTAGCCGGAGGTGGTGCACGCCTTTCATCCCAGCTCTCGGGGATGAGGCAGGTGGATCTCTGAGTTCAACCTTGTCTTGAAAAATCAAATAAATAAATAAAAAATAAAAATTGAGATCTGTTTGCATTATAGATCGGGAATTTGTTATGCTTATGATATTCTTCAGAGGAAGACAGTTATGTATTCAGTTTGGCACAGAGATAGAATTAGTAGTTTTTTTTGTTTTTGTTTTTGCTTTTTAAGTTTGAGTTACATTTATCAATAGTTATCAAATTACAGAATAATACTGGGAAACCTTAAAGATATTCCCTGCCCCCAAGACAGGTTTTCTCTGTGTAATAGCTCTGACTGTCCTAGAACTTGCTCTGTAGACCAGGCTGGCCTCGAGCTCAGAGATCTGCCTGCCTCTGCCTCAGGAGTGCTGGGATGGAAGATGTGTGCCACCATTACCCAGGAAAGATATTTGCTTTTAATGCATTTTAAAAAATGACAGTACACCTGTTAATTAAAATGATATTTTAAATGCAAATAATGATCTTGAAAACAATAATAATTGGAGTTTAGCCTAATTTATATTTTCACAAATGTCTTTAATGTGTTGTTTAAGGGAAAATAGTTAGATTCCTGTATCTCCTACTGTATTGCTACTCTTGTGATACATTATTTTTCTTGAGCCATGTCAGTGTTATCTGGCTCCATGTAGGTAAGTGTTGGGAAAAGGCAAAATGTTTTTCAAGATGTTTCAGATACTTACACATGTCTTTTGATGCCATCCTGAAACTCAACAAATGGTAGTTTTCCCTTTAAAAATCCTATTATTACCATCCTGTTGACTGACATTATTACACAACATTTCATATACATGTGGAACTGTCAACAGAGTCAAGATGGTGTACCCCTAAGGGTAGCTACTTAAGGATTAATAGCAGTATAGAAGTTGAAGCCACAGTAGTGACACTGTAATATTTAGTTTTTATTAAGATCAGTTTTGTGTGTTGTCTATTTTGAATTAATCTTTAATCTAGCCAGGATTTTCATTAAATATCATGCATTAGTCATTTGGAAAATATTTATTCCTTGAGTTATAAGATCTACTAATTGTTTGTATTTCATTGTTCTTTATCAAAGAATCACTTTATTTTTTTAAAATATTTATTTATTTATCATGTATACAATATTCTGTGTGTATGCCTGCAGGCCAGAAGAGGGCACCAGACCTCATTACAGATGGTTGTGAGCCACCATGTGGTTGCTGGGAATTGAACTCAGGACCTTTGGAAGAGCAGGCAATGCTCTCAAACCACTGAGCCATCTCTCCAGCCCCCAAAGAATCACTTTAAATCACTGTTCTTTTCAGAACATTTTTTGACTTGGAAAGTTGTTAAACCCATAGTGGTAGAAGCAACATTTGCAAAATTCAAAAGCCTGAAATGTATAATTTAGCAATAAATATTGTCACTTTTTCCTTTGATGTGACAGGTTTATTGTTCATTTTCAAAGAAATGTCTGCTAAATACTCAAGATTAAGTAACCATCATTTGTCAGTTGTTCTCTCAAGAAAAGTGGTGTTCCGTTTTTAAGTGGTTAGTTTCCTTGCAGCTCAGTCATGCCCTTCCTTGACATAGCCATCTCCTATTCTAGTGTGCAGAATATGAAAGGCTGTGCACCCAACGATTGAGATCTATTGTGTAATACTTAGAACTATATTGGGGCATTTCCTATATGAACTGTTAGTTGAAGGCGTGGTGGTGAAGGATGCAGTGGGTGCTACTACAGTTTTGCACCTGCTAAGTTGAGAAGGCCTCCAGGTTGTCAAGGAAACATAAGGGCAAATACCAGTTTAGTGAAGGCAGCAAGCAGTGTTTCAGTGCTATGAAAAATTTGACCTGAAGTATAATTATTAAAGTTGTGTTTTCTAAAGGAGTCTTGGGGATCCGGAAGAGTGTGCTTGTGAGAACCCCAGGCTTTAAAAATGCTTACTTCTGAGCTAGGACATGGTGGCGCATGCCTGTAATCCCAGCAGTTGGGAGGCAGAGGCAGGTGGATCTCTGTGAGTTCAAGGCCGCCTGGTCTACAGAGTGAGTTCTAGGACAGCCAGAGCTGTTACAAAGAGAAACCCTGTCTTGAACCTCCCCATAAAAGAACTATCTTCTTCAATGGCAGTTATAGAAAAGGAAAGAAGAGAAGCTAGGATGTGCTTCAGTGGTGGAGTGCTTGTCCAGCATGTGTGAGACATGGGGTTAATCCATCATTGCCAGACAAGCAAAGCGAAGCAAAGCAAAACAAAACCCAAACCCGTTATTTTTATTTTCAGACAAGTCTTGCTATGTAATCCAGACTGGCTTTGAGCCTTGAACTCTTGGTAATCCTCCTGCTTCAGCTTCTTGAATGCGGGGATTACAAAAGTGTGTCATCATACCCAACATTTTCTTTCGTGAGTGCTAAGGATTAGATCTAGGGCCTTGTCCATACGAGATGTATTAGTTATTTTTTGTTGGCTCTCGTAAAATACCATGACCAAAAGCAGCTTATGAAAGAAGGTGTTTTAGTTTATGATTCCAGAGGGAGAAGTTATAATGGTTGGGTTTGGGGTTTGACATTGCAGCAGGAGAAGATCACACTTTTAACCTTAGATATGAAGCAGAGAGAAAGAACTAGAAGTGGGGTGAGACTGTATGCTCTCAAATTCCACCCTCAGTGACATGCTTCCTCTAGGAAGGCTACCTTCTAAGGGTCCCATTATCTCCCCAAACAGCACCATCAACCAGGGGACCAAGTGTTTATATAGTCAAGCCTATGGGGGACATTCCTCATTGGAAACCATTCAAAGGCAAGCACTTCATCTTTGAACTTTAGAACTCTTTTAATAATTTTTATGGCAGAGTCTCTACATAGTTTCTGTTCTGGAATTCACTTTGAAGAGAAGGCTGGCCTTGAACTCAGAGATTCGCCTGCCTCTTTTTTTTTTAAATGTTCTTTTTATTTTTTTAAATATTTATTTATTTATTATGTATACAATATTCTGTCTGTGTGTATGCCTGAAGGCCAGAAGAGCGCACCAGACCTCATTACAGATGGTTGTGAGCCACCATGTGGTTGCTGGGAATTGAACTCAGGACCTTTGGAAGAGCAAGCAATGCTCTTAACCGCTGAACCATCTTTCCAGCCCTTGCCTGCCTCTTCTTAAGTGCTGGAATTACAGCTCTGCCACTGCACCTGATTAGAATGCTTCATTATAGTGGTTACCAGCCTTCCTTCCTTCCTTCCTTCCTTCCTTCCTTCCTTCCTTCCTTCCTTCCTTCCTTCCTTCCTTCCTTCCTTCCTTCCTTCCTTCCAGGTATTTACAGTTTTTAAAAGTTAATTATGTATATATGTGTGGGTATATGCATATGACTATGTTGGTTTTCCTGAGCTCGAGTTACAGGCACTAGTGAACTGCCTGATGTTGCTGGTAGGAACCAAACTTGGGTCCTTTTGGAGAGTCGTAAGTGTTCCTAAATGCTGAGCTGTCTCTCTAATCCATGGTTATAGATTTAATCTTCCTCTCTATACCTCCCTACTCAGCATACCCTGTGCGAGTTACTATATATCCCTTCCATTAATTACAGTAGCTTTATTTTGGTATAATTCTCAAGGGGGCTATGGGAAGAGTAATTTATGTCACACCTGATTTTGATGCATTTCCTAGCTTCTTGTGGTAAAGAATGATCAGAAACCCATTGAAGTAGAATTATGTAAAGGTAAGACCCAGATTGCTCTTGAAGAAAAAATTCAAAAATAGTTGTAGTACACAGTACAGTTAGATGTCTGTCTACTACTTGGAGCCTCTAGAAAGAAAATTGGTCTATTGAGAGTAGTAGTTATTTTTTAAAAATTTACTGCTCTGAGTAGAAGGTGACATCACCACTGTGAATTTTGTATTCCCAGCTCCTGGGGCATCTTCTGCACAGAGCAGGAGTGCACAGGATGCTTCATGAATGATAGTGACTCATCTGACTAGATGAGTGTAAGTGATAGCAGAGGTACTCTTAGTTTATGTGTTATTAGATCGTGCTTTCTTGCTGTACTTGTCTCATAAATTTATACTTTAAAGCTTAAATATAAATCAGATAATGTTGCTGTAGACCTGTGGTGATTTGAATAAGATTAGCCCCCGTAGACTAATATTTGAATGCTTAAGGAGTGACACTATTAGGAGGTGTGGCCTTGTTGGAGGAAGTGTGCCACTGGGGTGGGTTTTGGGGTTTCAAATGCTCAAACCAAGCCTAGTGTCTCTTTTCCTGCTGCCTTGACCTCTGAGATGGCTCAGTGGTTAAGAGTACTTCCTGCTCTTCCAAAGGCCCTGAGTTCAATTCCTAGCAACCACATGATGGCTCATAACCATCTGTAATGAGATCTGGTGCCTTCTTGAGGAACATCCTCATCAACTTAGACCATGAAACACAATATGGACAGGACAAGTTCAACCAAATCACCATATATGGGCTGCCCATGCACACTTCAGCATTGCCAGGCCATACATTTCATTCATTTTTTTTTTCAGGCTAAACATTGCCAGAAATCACATGTGCCAAGTGACTGCTTTTAACATTTGAATACTTGGAGATACTGTGAGATACTTTTCGTATTTAGATTATAAATGAGAGAGTTAGGTTACCTTAAGTAATAATTACTGTGGGAAGGAAGAAACACAGAGCCCTTCGCTGCTGCATTATCAGGTGTCTGTCGGAACTGTGGTTGAAACTGGGGAGTCCTAATTACCCCACTAATAAAGTGGTCTTGCTGGAGGGAGGCTGTCTTGAGGGTTGTCCTTGCCCAATAGCAGGTCTATTAGATCAGTCAGACTTCTCCAGGACTTGGATTGTGAGCTTGTGTGATTTTTATGTGAGGTGATTATGATGGGTATTTTTGCTATAATGCGTTGACATGACACATTAGATTTTTAGTTTTGCTCCCTTTAATTGATGCTGTTGACCAACTTAAAACTGAATGATGAAGATAAATAGGAGGACCAATTGGACACTGCTTATCTAGTCCTCATTTCTATTTTGAGTAAGAGTTTTTTTCCCCCGCTGAAGCTATCCTATTGACTTGTTGTTGGTAGCCTAAAAATTGAATCTTTTTAGGATTCAGACCACCGTTTTGTGGTGTATTTGTTAAACTATTGATTGAGACATGTCTCATCCTGTGGCCCAGGCTGATCTTGTGACCTTCCTGTCACGGCTTTTTTGAGTGCTGTGCCCAGCTTGAAGCTTAAGTTCCTGTGAGAGAGGCTGGTGTTTCCTTTCATGGTGAAATGACACATTGGAATTCCAAAAGGAGCCTGGTGTAGCTGCAGGCCAAGACAGGTGAATCCTTGATGAGGTCAGCTGATCTACATAGCAGAGACAGTGAGGGCTACACAGAGAATCTATGTCTTCACTCCATCCCCCAAAAATAACTCCAGAAGGAAAAAGCTGTACTTTATGTTTCTAAGCAAATTATCAAGGCAAATTATGATTCTAGTAAAGTCAAATGTTGAGTCTTTAGAAATTTTGTTTATTTACTTAGCAAATTTTCTGAATATCTTACTGATTTTGATATTATTTTTTGAGATAAGGTCTCCTGTAGCCCAAGCTAGCCTTGAGCTTCTATATCGTTAAGGTTGATCTTGTGCTCCTGATCCTTCTGCCACACATGGCCCTCTCTTTTGAAAATTAAGTTCTTTCTCTGTTAGAATTATATTTTCTAAATTTGAAATGTATGTAAACAATTTTATTCTTACACTTTCTGTTTTGAAAGACATGGTGTGTTGGTTACTTTTCTATTGCTGTGATAAAACACCATGGCCAAGGTAATTCACAAAAGAAAGGTTTATTTGAATTCACAGTTCCAGAGGAATAAGAGTCTGTGACTGTCATGGTGGTGAAGCACGGCAGCAGGCAGGCACAGTGACTGTTGCAGCAACTGAGAGTGAACTGGGATTGTCATACAGCTTTTGAAACCCTAAAAAGCCTGTCCCCCAGTGACATACTTACTCAGCCAAGGCCATATCTAAGCCTACCAGACAATGCTATCAACTGGAGGTCAAGTATTTACATGTTTAAGTCTATGGAGGGCATATCATTTAAATCACCACACATGGTCTAGCTGTTGTTGATCAAACTGCTCTTGAACTTGACCTGGCTCGGTCTCCTGAGTAGCTGGGACTACAATGTGCCACTGTGACCATTTGGAAAGCTTTTAAATTTAGCCTACTAGTGCTGTTAATTAGTATTTTTCTAGTTTTAATTCTAGTGTGTGTGTGCTCGCTCATGTAAATATATGTACACATATGGAAACCCAGGATTGCCCTTTTCAGTTGTTCTTTTCCTTATGTATTGAAGCAGGGGCTCTCACTGGACTGGGAGCTTGCTGTTTGTGCTCTTCTGGTTAGCCGGCCTGCTCTGTCGAATCTTCTCTCTTTTCTCCCTCCTGCATTCTGAGATTACAGGTGGGCCACTAAAGCTGCCTTACTTTTATGTCATTTCTGGGGATCCAGACTCTGGTCCTTACACTTGCAAAGTCATATTTTACCTGCTAGGCCATCTCCCTATACCCTGTATTTAAATTTTTTCCATTTAAAATTTTATTGTTTTAGGTAGGTTTTACTTTGTACTGCTGATTGGCTTGGAACTCATTATGTAGATCAGGCTGGCTTCAAACTCAAAGTGATCCACTTGCTTCTAGGATTAAAGGCATGTGTCACTATGTCCAGTGTTAAATTTTTTTTATTTTAAGGCCTTTAAATGGTACATGCCTTTAATCCCAGCACTTGGGGGCAGGGACAGGCCTGTGAGTTCGAGGCCAACCTGGTCTACACAGCAAGTTCTAGGACTGGCTACTGAGAAACCCTGTCTTGAAAAACCAAAAATTTTTTTTCCATTAGAGAGTGTGTGTGTGGGGTGAGGGTGGGAAGATAGAGCGAGAGAGTGCTTTTTTCTCTTGCTACATTATCTTTTCCCCAGTGCTCAGTTATGGAGCACTTATTTCAGGAAAAATGCTTGTTAAAGTTAATTAAAATTAGCTACAGCAAGAATAATCTTAAGAAATATTTGCCTTGATTTAAGTAATACACATTTATGCATATGCTACCACACCCAAATCCATATAATGTATGCATTTTTTTTTGAGAGAGGGTCTCATTTTATAGCTCTGGCTGTCCTGGACTGCACTATTTTGACCAGGATGACCTTAAACTTGCAGATATCCACCTGCCTCTGCCTCCTAAGTGCTAGGATTAAAGGCAAGTGCCATCATGTCCAGCCATATATGTAATTTTTAAATGATATTCCTTGATGGATATCCTACCTGTGTCTGTTACTATGAGCCTTGTTTGTTTCTCTGTTTGGCATGCAGCATTATAAACACCAGATTCAGTTGATTTAATATTTGGCTCTATAATACCAAAAGATATACTCTGTTGCCATAGATGCTTCATATGTTTATTGATGCCTTCTTTGAGATGCTAGATGAATATAGAAACTATGCATTGGCAAATGTATTATTGATTGATTGATTGATCGTTATTTTGAGATGGTGTTTCTCTGTGTAGCTTTGGAGCCTATCCTCCTGGAATTCACTGTGTAGACCATGCTAGCCTTGAACTCACAGAGATCCACCTGCCTCTGCCTACCAGTCCTGGGATTAAAGGCGTGTGCCACCATCGCTCTGTGCAAATGTTTTAATTTGTACTTGGAGGCAATTTTTTTTAATTTTTTAAAAATATTTATTTATTTATTATGTATACAATATTCTGTCTGTGTGTATGTCTGCAGGCCAGAAGAGGACACCAGACCCCATTACAGATGGTTGTGAGCCACCATGTGGTTGCCGGGAATTGAACTCAGGACCTTTGGAAGGGCAGACAATGCTCTTAACCTCTGAGCCATCTTGGAGGCAAATTTAAATTGTTAAAAAAAGTAAATGGGTGGGGGTGTTGGCAGAGCCTTTTTTTTTTTTTGGTGCATGATTTTTTTTATTATAACACCAAAATATTCATTTTTATTCACATTCTCAAAGACAAAAATGCTTCAGTTTTAAATTTTTCCTACGGGCTATTTTCTGAGCATGTTTTGTATGATTAAAGACCGTTGGCATTTCCTCTTTCTGTCATTTCTTCATTTCTTTGGCTCATTCTGTTCTTTTAATTTTGGTGGCAGAGCCTTTAATCCCAGTACTTGAGAGGCATAGGCAGGCAGATCTCTGTAAGTTTGAGGCCAGTCTGTTCTACAGAGTGAATTCCAAGACAGTCAGAGCTACATAATAGATCCTGTCTCAAAAAAACCAGACAGAACCTGGGCAGTTTTGGCTCACACTTTTAATCCTAGCACTTGGAAGGCAGAGGCAGGTGGATCTCTGTGAGTTCAAGACAGCCAGGGCTACACAGAGAAACCCTATCCCAGCAACCAAAAAAAAGTTTATATTCTCTATGATTTTACTTATGAATAGTCTCCAGATAGAAAATTATAGTGACTAAGAACAGAACTGGTTGTTAGGTGTTAGCGATAAGGGAGCAGGGAGAATAGGTGTGACCTAAGGGCATCTTGAGGAGTGTCTGTGGTAGAAGAGGCCTGTGTCTTACTCAGGTGAAATGTCGTCATTGAACCAACGTCAGTTTTCTGCTGTTAATGTTGTGTATTTAAGTAAGGTGTTGTCACTGGAGAAACTGGGTAAAGGGCACGTGGGACCACTTTGCAACTGCCTATACATTTACTAATATTAAAAATATAAAAAGTAATTCACATTATAGATTCATGGAATATAGATATACATGAAGGTGAAATAAATTCCTTGTCATTTTAAACCTTTTTTCTGTTCCTTTGTATATACATGAGATATTCTCTCTCTATAGCTTGGTACCCTGCCCATTCACTTAACAGTAAGTCTAATGTACAACTTGCATGTTAAATGCCAGAAAGTTTATATATCTAATATAGTTTTATTAATTGATTAACTGATATAGTAACTTCTGATACAGAGAAAAGGCAGTGTTAGGAAAATTGTATTATCTGTTACATTAATTTAAAATCACATTATACATAAATGTATATAGGATGATAAACTCATGAACTTGTTTGATATTTAAACTTTTTGAAACTTATTCCTATAATTTCTTTGCATGCTGTGGCATGAGCTTTTTCTTACAAAATAAATAAATAGATGAAAGAAAGTATAGCTAGTTAAAGATTTTTCTGAATGTTATCTTTTTACTTAATTGTTAGCTTTGCTATGTTGGTTTTTAATTTCTACTTCAGTCTGTTTCTTTGTAAGACTTTTCTTACTTTGAAGAGGATCATCCTTGTTTTATTTAGATCTATTTGGATGAGGGCCACTTACTTTAGAGAGAACAATTTAAATGTTAATCTTGTCCAGAAATGTCCTTACTGATAGAGTCTGGATAATTCTGTCTGTCTCTCTTCTGTGGGAGGTTCCCTGGGCACTGAGGGGAGGGATTTGTTGGAGACATCCCATTTAGGGTTCTGAGTGTTCCAAGGTCTCTCTCACCCTCTCTCTCTCTTTGCTTAATGTCTGACTGTGGGTCTGTATTTGTTTCCATCTGTTGCAGGAGAAGTTCTATGGTGATGCTTGAACAGCATACTGATGGTATAGTAGAAGTATTTAGTTTTATCCTCAGTTGGTTCTTGGGTTATCTAGAAGACTAGTGGTCTTAACTGCTAACCCAGCTCTTCAGCCCGACTAATATTTTGTTGTGTGCGTGTCACTGTGTATCAATCAACATTTTTTTTTTGCTTGCCGTGGGGAGGGTTGAGACAGAGATCTGTCTGCCTCTGCCTCCTGACTATTGGGATTAAAGGCATGTGCCACCATGCTGAGCTTCTGTCATAGTCAACGTTCTTTTTGTTTTTTTTGTTTTTGTTTTTCGAGACAGGGTTTCTCTGTAGCTTTGGGGCCTGTTCTGGAACTAGCTCTTGTAGACCAGGCTGGCCTGGAACTCACAGAGATCCACCTGCCTCTGCCTCCCAAGTGCTGGGATTAAAGGTGTGCCACCACCACTTGGCTTCAGTCAATATTCTTAGAAGACACGGTCAACAAGACAAAATGGCAGCCTACAAAGTGGAAAAGATCTTCACCAGCTCCACATCGGACAGAGGACTTATCTCCAAATTATACAAAGAACTCAAGAAACTCTTCTTCAGAAGAATAAATAATCCAATTAAAAAATGGGATACAAACCTAAACAGAGAACTCTCAACAGAGGAATCTCAAATGGCTGAAAGACACTTAAGGAAATGCTCAACATCCTTACCCATCAGAGAAATGAAAATCAAAACAACTCTGAGATTTTATCTTATACCTCTAAGAATGGCCAAGATCAAAAACACTGATGGTAGCTTGCGCTGGAGAGGATGTGGGATAAGGGGAACACTCATCCATTGTTGGTGGCAGTGCAAACTTGTACAACTGCTTTGGAAATCAGTGTGGCAATTTCTCAGAAAATTAGGAAACAATCTGCCTCAAGACCCAGCAATAACACTTTTGGGTATATACCCAAAGGGTGCTCAATCGTACCACAAGAATATGTGCTCAGCTATGTTCATAGCAGCTTTGTTTGTCATAGCCAGAACCTGGAAACAAGCTAGATGCCCCTGCCCCTCAACCGAAGAATGGATAAAGAAAATGTGGTACATTTACACAATGGAGGATTACACAGTGGTTAAAAAAAAATGACATCTTGAAATTTGAAGGCTAATGGATAGATCTTGAAAAAATCATATCGAGGGAGGTAACCCAGACTCAGAAAGACAAATATGTACTCCTCATAAGTGACTTTTAGACATAAAGCAAAAAAAAAAAAAAAAACCAGTCTACAGTCTTCAACCCCAGAGGACCTAGAAAGTAAGAGGACCCTAACCTAAGAGAGACATACATGGTTCTACGTAGGAGGGAGAAAAAGGCAAGATGTCCTGAATAAATTGGGAGCATGGGGGTCACAGGTGAGGACATAGAAGAGGAGTGGAAGGGAGGGGAGTGGAAAAAAATGTATATATAGCTCAGTAAAAACAATAAAAAAGTAAAAAAACAAAAAAGGAGAAACAAAGCCTGTCAATGTTGTGTGTGTGTGTGTGTGTGTCTAGAGAGAGAAAAAAAAAGAGAGAATGCTCTATGCTCTATATAGAAGAGAGCTATCTGTAGATAATAGTTGAAATAAAGAAACTGAAAATTTTTTTCTTTTGGGGGATTTTCAAGACAGGGTTTCTCTGTGTAGCTATGGAGTCTGCCCTGGAACTTGCTCTGTAGACCAGGCTGACAGCCACCACTGCCCGACCCCAAGGCTGACCACTCTTAAGATCTGTAGTCGGCCAGCTGGGTACCCAGAACAATAGCCAGTGGTTGCTTTGGCCTGAGAACCCATGAGAATGGAAGAGCTCCGGAATGCCCATCAAAGACTCTCAGGCCTGGAAGATCCATGACCTGAGCTGAGTGAGTGTGAAGACAGGAAAAGTCTGATGCTCCAGCCTTTTGGTACTTATGCCAGGGAATTCCTTCATTTTGAGGAAGATCAACTTTTTGTTCTATTTTGTTTATGTTCTATTTTCATTTCCCTAATGCTGTGACCCTTTAATACAATTCCTCATGTTAGGACCCCCACCATAAAATTATTTTGTTGCTACTTTATCACTGTAATTTTGCTACTGCTATGAATCATAATGTAAATATATGATATGCAGCACATCTGATATTTGACCCCCATAGGGGGTATAACCCACAGGTTGAAAGTCATCGTTCTTTTTAGACTTAATTAGATGACAGTCACTCACTTTTTAGAAAGAGCATTTAAATGTTTGTCTCATTCAGAAACACCCTTAAAGATAGATTCTGAATAATATTTGATCAAATACTGTATACAGGGTGTCCTAGACAAAGTTTATATAAAATGTCACTTCTAGTTAAATGTACTGGACTCATTTTGTACATTCCCTGTCACAGGTACATAATCTACCATTTTCCCAAGCAACTCTGATTTTTAGTGCTTTAAAAAAAAAATCAAGGTTGCCGGGTGGTGGTGGCCCATGCCTTTAATCCCAGCACTCGGGAGGCAGAGGCAGGCGGATCTCTGTGAGTTCGAGGCCAGCCTGGTCTACAAGAGCTAGTTCCAGGACAGGAACCAAAAGCTATGGAGAAACCCTGTCTCGAAAAATCAAAAAAAAAAAAAAAAAGAAAAAATCAAGGTCTCAAATGATTTTGAAAATCAGTAAGGAGTTTTACTACTTTGAAAAAAAATCAAAAATCTCAAAAATTTGGAAAATCAGTAAATATTTTTTGGTATCTTTTTCTGACAGAACGCTTTGAAATCAATAATTTTCAAAGCTTTACATCAGAATGTTTAAAGATTTTTTATGAAAGTTATTAGATTGTCTTTAAGTAGTGATATTATTATTTCTTTTCTCACTTTAAGCCAGTTTTTCCTGCTCTGTATAAATGTATACTCTGCTACTGCCATGTTGTTATTTCTTAATTTCTACTATAGCTTAAGAAAAGCATGTGTTACCAGTTTTGCCTTCAAACAGAGCCCATTCATTCCCTTCTCAAAATTATGGAATCAGTAACATAACTGGGCACCAACTGCATAGGCAAGTAGACTTTTTTATTCTTGACCATAGTAGATAATTTTGCAAGTCAGTTTTTCTTCTCCTAGGGGTTGAGAGGCTATAAATGCCGAGTGAAAAATGAAGGGGAGGGATAGATTAATAAATGACAGGAATATTTTTTTTTTTTGAAATGGTTGGAAAATTTCCAGGGGTACAGGTGTCAACTCCTTTTTTCTTCTCTTTTTTCTTGTGGTTGTCAGCTGTCCTGATAGTTGAGTGGCTGTATTGTTTAGCATGGAGACGGAGTTATAGTGAAGTTAGGGGTGGTCTGGCAGTTACTCTGGTATTAGTTTTAGTCTAAGCTATTGAAACAAACCTACATGAAAAAGAAATGGCCTACAGGTATTTTAGCCTCTAAGATAAATAAGATTAGGATGTGGTAAAAATCCAACTAGATGATCCTAAGCAGCTCTCCTAGTAACAGTGACATGGGATTATCTAGAGGAGATACAAATGTACACACAAAATTATAATGCTTATACTTTCATATTGCTACTATCTAGAGGTGCAGGACCAGGTTCACTTTCTCCATTGAATTAAAAGGCAGAAAAAATCTGAAAGTCTAAAGTTTATTCAAAGTGGGCAATTACAAGTAGAGAAGCAGACTCCTAGTGAATGAGAGGGATTCCAGAGCTATTGAGAGCCCCATCTGGGTTCCTTGATGAGACCAGGGAAATCAGGAGCCTATCTTCAGAGTCTTAATTTCACTAGTAAAATAATTTTAAAATAAATTCAAATGGAATTTTAAGGACAGTTTTTAATAAGAGTTTTAAAAGAGAAACACCAGGGTGGCAAACTGTGAATCTCTACAGCTGTCTCCAAGAGGAGACTGGGGCAGAGGAGGGAAAGGCTCTAGCCTCTCTAGCCTCTGACTAAGGCTCTTGTGGAGATCAGTCACATGGTGGGAAGGAAGCCCAAATGACAGGAAAAAAGCATGCTAGGGGTCTGGCCATCATCCAAAAGAGAGAAAGTGTGGTCTGGAAAGATGGCTCAGCAGTTGAGAGCACCTGATGTTCTTGCAGAGGGCTGAGGTTTGGTTCCAGGACCTGTATGATGGCTCACAGCTGTCTGTAACTCCATTTCTAGGGGATCAGACATCTTCTGGTAGGCACTGGAAAAACATGGTCCACATACATACATGGAGTCAACACACACACAGCCACAGAATTGTGGGGATGGGGAAAGGAGATGGATCTCGAGTTGTAGGAGAGGGGGTGAATATGATCCAGACACATTGTACAAATTGTCAAGGAACTAATAAATTAAAATTAGAAAAAAAAAACTGAAGACAGAAGAAAAAGGAAGAATTGAATGTTTCTCTTGAGAAAGATAGGCAAACCCAGCCTATCTTGGCTCCTTGCAGGCACTGTACTAGGCAGGACAAGAATTCGGGAAAGGAAAAGTACAATATTTTATTAAAAGGATAATTATTATACCTCTCATTTTATCAGGGCTTAAAGTGAGTCTACCTTCTTAGGGGTGGCCCCACCTTGAAGGCTGGTTCCTTGGCCAGATGATTGATGGCCTCGTTGGATTATAATTTATATTATCAGTAGCTTGGAATGTTAGGTCTCCACTCAGGCTAGATAAATTTCATCCTCTTGGCCAGCAGGACTTAGTTTTCCCTTAGTAGAACTTTACTACGTGTTCCCTTCTTCCCAGTATCAACTTAAACAATTCTCTTAATAAATTATAGCATAGAGTTATCCATCTGCTTAGTGGACAAGGACTAGAACCTGAGTCACTTGCCTGTGGTCATTGTTAGTAGTGGGTGTGCCACAGTTCAGAATCACACTGACATTGTTTGACTTGGTATAGTTGTCATTTATTAGCTCCATGACCTTGAGGAAATCATGTGTTTTTGTTAATTTGTTAACTACAAGGGTCAGAGACCTAACCCATGCTATGCTGTTAACCCTTTGCAGCCCAAATCCTTAATCCTTTGGGACCTTAGTTTATAAAAAACTGAATTTTGGCCTCAATGCTGAAAAGAATTTCAGGACTAGTCAGTATAATGAGATAGAGTTGGGGTTTTATTAAAGATATTATGAAATGGTCTCATGTACGATGGTTAAGGAGAAAGAGGTGCTCAGAAAGATACACTTAAATGTGGCTTTGCTTGCTAACACAGTACAGTGGAAAGTTAAGACATAGCCAGTTATTTTATTCGTTTATTTGTTTTTAAAGAATGACAGGCCTTTCTTAGCTCTTGGTGGGCTTAACTTTCGGAGCAAGGGTTCTAGGTGACCGGTGGCCACCCAGTCTACCCTTAGCCAGTGGCTTCCAAATTCATTATTTCATGGTCAATAAGACTTTGGACAAGAAAATTTGGATAAGGAATTAGCAGAATAGATTTATTAAGAAAGGGGAGAAAAATCCAAACGAGAGAGGTTCCAAGGGAGGAATACTACTTGCTGCCCTCCCCACTGGCCTCTGAAGGATCTTAGGTAGGAACTGGATGGAGACTGAAGTAATCTTTATTGAGATTAGTTAGTTTTTTGTTTTTTAAATCATAAAATGTTGTATATGAGTATTTTGCTTGAATGTATGTAAGTTTATCACATGTGTGCAGTTCCTACAGAGGTCAAAGGGAGGTCATTGGATCCCCTGGAACTGGATTTACAGATGGCTATGAGCCACCTGATATGGATGTTGGGAACTGAACCCCGGCCCTCTGCAAGAACAGCAAATGCTTTAAACCACTGAGCCATCTTTCCAGTCCTCAGACTGGTCAATTTTGATCACACTGTGGGCTTAACTAGTTAGGCGTTCTCTTACCTTGGCCCAATTTCAGTGGGGAAAAATGATAATCTGCTCCCCACCTCCTCTTTAAAATTACATTTATTTATTTGTGTGTATGTGTGTGGGTGAATGCATGCCCTGGTGAGTATTTGGAGATCTGAGGACATCTCGTAGGAGTTGATTCTCTTTTACCATAACCAAATGGGTATGGGTCCTGATACGCAGGCTGTCAGGCTTGGTGACAAGCACCTTCTCCTACTGAGCCATCACTGGCTTCCTTTTCCTTTTCAAAGCAAGCTTAAAAGGTGGCTCTGGAGATGCTATGAAATGATGTTATTAGGGGAAACTAGAAGCCACCTGGGAAACACAGGGATTTGTATATATATTCCTTTGTCTGTAAGTTGGATATTTGGTGAGATTTCTAAAAAAATTGAAGTTTTGTTAATTGTGCTGAAATTCTTTTTTTTTTTTTGCTGGTGACATACCTTGACTCTGGAGAGCTGGGATTTGGTATAGTTTATTATGGACGGACTTAAATGGGATGAGTATTTACTTAGAGTAAAAGCTGCCTTGGGCCAGCCTTCATCTCACTATATACTTTAAGCTGGCTTTGAATTTGGGGAACTCTTTGTTTGTTAGCTTCCAAGTCCCAAAGCTACAAGTTTGTGCTGTCATGCTACTTTGTTAAGATGGCCCTTGTTACCTAATTGTTTAATTTTGTGGTGCTGGGGACTTGAACCCACAATTTTGTATATTCTGAGCAGCTGTTGTTTGCATTGGTGTCTTGCATCTACAGGCTGTAGCAGTAAGGAAGCAGCAGCAGCAGCAGCAGCAGCAGCAGCAGCAGCAGCAGCAGCAGCAGCAGCAGCAGCAGCAGCAGCAGCAGCAGGAGGCACCCTGTAGGGTTATAGTCCTCATGCAGTCTTGGGGGATTTGAATTCTTAGCCCTATAATTGTTACAGTCCCTGTGTAGGCCATAACCCTTCAGTGGTTGTTGGTACATCCTCAGCCTGGGCTATGAAGACCTAGAACTGAAAATCTGGTGACCTGTAGGATCTCTTCTTTAGTAGTAGCACATACCTTTTATTCTTATGCTCCACTTCCTCTTGCCACTTGTGTCTCTCTGCTCTCTTCTTCCTTCCCTGCCCATTTCAACTGTGTAGTTGCTTCTTCAGTTGTCTATTACCCCCCTCCTCCAGCTCTGATGCAAGCTGGGCTTTTTGGGAGTAGTTTGTGATATAATGAGGAGCAGTGGGCTGCGTTCCCACCCGGCTCCCGGCTGCCGGCTAGCTTTACCCGAAATAATTACACAGAAACTGTATTCTTTTAAACACTGCCTGGCCCATAAGCTCTAGCCTCTTACTGGCTAATGCTCACATCTTGCTTAACCCATTTCTATTAATGTGTAGCACCACGAGGTCGTGGCTTACCGGGAAGGATTCTAGCCTGCTTCCATCTTGGAGAGGAGAGCTGTGGCGACTGGCTCACTTCCCTTCTTCCCAGCATTCTGTTCGGTCTACTCCACCTATCTAAATTCTGCCCTATCAGGCCAAGCAGTTTTCTTTATTAATTAACCAATGAAAGCAACAGATAGATAGAAGACACTCCCACATGAAGTTTGCTTATGAACTAGGGTGTGGGGGTGAACTTGGCCGTTTGGGAGAGAACTACTCAGAAGCTGGGACACTGGAGGCAAGAGCACACCACCAGGACTGCCTCTATGCCAGACTACAGTTGCTTCTTCAGCTGTTTAAGCCTCTTCATCTGCCAGGCTTTCAGTTGTCACCACCACTGCCATTCTGGTGCTTCTGCCATTCACTTACTGCTGCTCTCTGCTGGTTCTGCTGCTGCGGCTGCTGTGGCTGCTGCTTTTCTCCCTTTCCCACTTCCCGCTTTGTGACTAGTTGAGCCACACTTCTGAAAGTTGGCAAGAAAAGACCCCTTAGAGAAGCATTTTATTGAAACCAGTGCTTCAATTTCAGGGGAAGCTGCACAGGAGCTGACTCCTGGCTAGCTCACTCGGCCTGACCAGCCTTATCTAGCCTCATAGTGGGTGTTTGTACCAATTGTTTGAGCTAATTTTTAGCATTATCTTTTAGTACCCATCGTAGTCATTGAGTTGGACCAATCATGGCTTGCCTCTTGTAGTCCCTTTGTGAGGGGAAAATGCTTCCCCTCTGGCCAAAGTGGAAATGATTTCAAGGTCATCTAGATTTCATTCATGATTGTGAAAGGAAAAAAAAATGGTGCAGACTGTTTCACACAGTTCTGTCTGGGGCTGTGCCTTCAGGAGCCAGGGCAGTCAGCTGTAGTCTTTTCATAATTGTCTCAAGGTATCCATGGAGTGTGTTCAGGATGGCTGGTGCTGGCAAAAGAGTAGTCTAGCTCACTGTTAGGCTGATAGTCTTTTTTTCAAGGCAGCCAGGGCAGCAAGGGAGAGTCCAGCAGCTGCTAATTAAGGAGTCAAATTGCCCATCCCCAGGGTCCTTGTTTATTTGCAGGAAAATAAACATCAGAAAGTGTTGTATTAACTGTGAAGATAAAGAACTTAGCATTAATACTAGTGATTTTTATTTTTAGGTTTATTTTATTTTATTTTATTTGATGTGTATGGGTGTTTTGCCTGGGTCCTTTGAAAGAGCAAAAAGTTCTCATAACAGTTGAGCCATCTCCAGTCCAATAAGTAGTGATTTTAATTTTTTTTAAATGTTTGTATTACTTACTGCCCAGTACTCAGGGAAAGCTAGGCCTCTGTCAGAACATCATACAAAATAGTGTTTAATTATGGAGTCTCACAATTTAATTTTATACTCTTTGTCTAATCTTGGTGTAGTAGAATCATGTTCATACTTGTATTCTGTTAATGGTAGATGGGATAGTTTAGAAAGGCCATAATTAATATGTTTAAAAGTTGCTTTGATATCTATAGATAGAAACTGTGCTACTAAAACTAAATGCTAGTGTTTTTAATTATACTCTCCTTAGCGTGAAATACTGGCTTGAGTTCTGTAGAGCTAACTATAGGATTGTTAGTCTGTAATACATAATGTGAATATGTAGAGAAAATTATAGAAACTGCTTATCATTCAAAAATGCACTTTTAAAAAATCTCTAAACATAGATCCAAGATCCATTTACTTAGAAATTAATAAATTAAGTGTTGAGAGTAGATATCCTTGTTTGATGTTAGGATAATAGAATTCAGGTTTCACTGTTAAGTACGGTGGTAGCCATAGATTTGTCATAGATGTGTTTCCCTTCTTTAGGCCTTCCTTCGCTTCAAAGAATTGTGAACAGAAATGGACGGTAAATTTTACTAAATGATCACTGCCCACCCCCTAAGTGTAGTGATAAAGATAATTATGTCTAAAATTTATCTTTAAAATTTTAATATTTTGGAACTCATGAGATGACTTAGCAAGTAAAGTCACTTTCTGCATAAGCTTGGTAACCTGAGTTCAATCCTTGGAACTAATAAAAATGGAAGGAGAAAGCCAGCTTCACAAAGTTGTCCTTTAAACCTCTAGCTACACCTTGTGGCACATGTACCCACCCCCATATTACACACACACACTAAAATTGTATTATTTGAGGATATTTAGATAATTTTTAAAAAATTTATTTTCTAGATGTTTGCTGCTCCTAGATAGACTGTAAAAACTATTTTGTATAATTAACATTGTTTTTAAAATGAGATTTATTCATTTTTATTTTTTGAGTGTTTTGTCTGCATGTATGCATATATACCAATTGTGAGCTTGATGCCTTTAGAGCTCAGCAGAGGGCATCAGATTCCCTGGAACTGGAGTTATGGACGTTGTAAACCACTATGTGGTTTCTAGGACCCAAACTCAGATTCTCTTAACCGCTGAACCATCTTTCTAGCTCTGACTTTACTTTTAATCACAGAAGTGCTTAACTTTTTTGAAAGGCAATCATGTTAGTACAGAAAAATGCAGTTTTAGATTCAAGTTATTTGCTGTCTATATGGATACAGTTTTAGAAACGTTAAATCTCAGAATGCTGGTTTTATGTGATATTTATAGATAGCTTTCTTTGCCATGAGGTATGAAAATGTGATTGCTTGTGCCCAGTTTTATGCTCATGAAGTTAATCTATCCCACCTGAAGTGTTGCAGTCATCAGGTTATATCTTTTTTTTTTTCTGGTTTTTCGAGACAGGGTTTCTCTGTGGCTTTGGAGCCTGTCCTGGAACTAGCTCTGTAGACCAGGCTGGTCTCGAACTCCCAGAGATCTGCCTGTCTCTGCCTCCCGAGTGCTGGGATTAAAGGCGTGCGCCACCATCGCCCGGCAGGTTATATCTTAAGATATGGTGAAGAATTGCTTTCAGTTCCTTGTTGGAGTTTTCATTTGCCTTTTTCTATTTTTTTGTAGACCCATTTGTCTATAACTACTTGCACACAGAGCTTTTAATCCCTAGAAGTAGCCATTGCAAGGTTACCTTATGAGCATTTTTTTTTGTTCATCCTCGCTGTGTTGTTTTAGATGTTTTTAATGTTTTTGAAGATCTCTTATTTTTGCCTTGCTTGTACTTTTTTTAAAAAAAATCTTTTGAATTGCTTCTTTTTTTATATTAGCTGATAATTCAGATATACATTTGTAGAGGAATTCCAGGTTCTTTTGTTCGTGAAGAAGAAATAGAGCACAAGCATACATTTGTAGCTGAAACATGATATATTACACTATTATGAGAGAGGAAGTGTGCCAAAGTAAGGATATATTTCAGCAGCTCAAAGGGCGCCAGAGTACAAAGAGTTGGTGTTTTTATATTAGCTTACCCAGGGCTTTTGGCTCATTAGTATAAGGCAGGCTTTTCTGTGCATGCTGTTACTTGTGGTTCTGTATACAATTTCACTCTCGCTGTCTACTCAAGGGTGTGTCTTGACACACTGGAGTGCCTCTCATCTGTATCATTGGGCAATTTTAGCCATACTCTGTCTGATACTGGTTTCCAGCTTGCTTCTTCGCCTACTTGTTTTTTTTATATGCTAATTTTATAAGACTTTGAATGAGAATTTCTGGACCTACTTTCTTCTGCCCAAGTCTTCTAAATCATTTTCCCCTCCCTCATTAGTACATCTTCTTGGTTCTGTGCCCAGTTGTTGATCTTATTACATACTTTATCCCCTCCTCCTTCCTTCCCTCCCTTTCTGATGTAGGGTCACTTTGTGTTCTCTAAGCTGGCCTTGAATCCATAATTCTTCTTGGTCTTTTTGTGCTAGGATTGCAGACATATACTACAGTGCACAACTTCTTGGTCTCTTTTAACATTTATTTTGCCATCGTCTGTCCATGCATCCCATAATTCTTCTCTTGATTCTCAAATCTATGACTCATTCTCAACTCCTTTTCCTGCCCTAGAGTCTTACTTTTTACCACTTGAACATCATTTAGAGTTATGTACTATAATTTATTTTGTCTCAAATCAGTTTCTATTTTGTTTTGTTTTATTTGTTTTTTGTTTTTTTTGAGACAGGGTTGGTTGTCCTGGAACTCGCTCTGGTTCCTGAGTGTTGAAATTAAAGGCCTGTACCACCACCACCACCTTGCTGCCATTTTTTTCTTTATTTTCTAAATTTTTTTATGTGTATTGACATTTTGCCTTCATTTATGTCTGTGTACCATGTGAGTGCAGTGCCATGGAAACCCGAAGAGATGTTGGATCCCTTGGGGCTGGTATTACAGGACATTTTTAGCTTCCATGTGGGTACTGGGAGCTAAACCCAGGCCCTCTGGAAGAGCAACCAGTGGCCTTAATCATTGAGCCATCTCTCCAGTCCCAAAGTCTTCATTTTAGAATAAGCTTTGAATGGATCATGTCTGCAACATCATTGTTTATAACTAGTCTTTGTCAGCACTCTAGGTGCCATGGGACCTGGGAGAAAGGAGCTGATAAACGAGGCAGACTGAAGTCTCACGCAATAGCCAACTTTACTCAGAGCACCAGACAATTTATACTCTGAGGTTAAGAAAAAAAATATATCACCCGAGTAATGTTCTCAAGCGTTAAAACAAGCTGTGGTGACGACATGTGTTTTCCAATGAAGGAGAGTTTAAACACGTAATTGAATAACAGCTGCAAGCAATACTGAGTAATTGAAGTCAGCTTAGCCCTACCTGCCACACCTGGGAGGAGCACAAAGACACATTCCAAGAACAATTCCGTGTTTTGAAGAAACTGAGGCCATAAGACTCTTGTTTTCTTGGAGTGTTCTCACACAGAATTTTCATACCACTCCATTCTTGGACCAAGTTCCACTGTCCACTCTTCTTCTCCTCCTCCTATTATTATTAATTGTTATTTTACTTAAGTTTTTAAAAACGGGTCAGCCAGGGCTATATAGTGAGAGTCTGTCACAGAAAGAAAAAAAAAAGTGAACATGTAAATCTTGAGAAATAGTGTAGGTCACTTCACTTCAGACTTCAACGTAGTTTGGAGGTAAATTTTTTTTTTTTTTTTTTGGTTTTTCGAGACAGGGTTTCTCTGTGGCTTTGGAGCCTGTCCTGGAACTAGCTCTTGTAGACCAGGCTGGTCTCGAACTCACAGAGATCCGCCTGCCTCTGCCTCCCGAGTGCTGGGATTAAAGGCGTGCGCCACCACCGCCCGGCTTGGAGGTAAATTTGATGTGCTCTTTATTTTTAACTTAAATATCTGTAATTTATGATTTCCAATGAAAAATCATAAACCTTGCAGACATTTTAGATAAAATCATTATAGCATGTGTAAATAAACTCCTTGTTGGCAAAATGCTTCACAGTTCAATGTGTGAATCACCTGGAGAGCTTGTTAACATCTTTTAGCACTATCCCCAGAGATCATGCTGACTTAACTCTGGCAACACTGACAGATTTTTTTTTTCTGAAGTGTGCAGGTCAGGTGATTCTGGTGTGTGAACCATCTCTGGATTATTTCAGGAAGAAGAATTAGGATTCTATAAAAGGAAAACCAACCGTGTCTGGTTAATTTGCTTGATTTAATGTTAGACCATTTAACCCCCCCCCCCCATTTCCCTTTTCCTTCAAGACAGGGTTTCTCTGTAGCTTTGGAACCTGTCCTGGAACTTTCTCTGTAGACCAGGCTGACTTCAAACTCACAGAGATCTGCCTGTCTCTGCCTCCCGAGTGCTGGAATTAAAGGCATGCACTACCACTGCCTGGCCCATCTAAAAATCTTAATGCAAGATACTCTAAAATAGGAACATAATACTGTATTATAGGATTGGTGTTGAAATTGATTCATCTTTTAAAGACAGATGGTAATTGTTCTCTTGCTATTGCCTGATCTAGAATACAGACCTAGCAAATGCAAGACCGGTCTTCTCAAAAGTTTAAAGAGGCTGGAGTGATTAATCAGAGGTTAACAGCACTTGTTTGTAGAAGGAGCGGTGGGCTGCATTCCTGCCACCCAGCTCCTGGCCGCCTGGCTAGTTTATGCCCCAAAGTAAGGACACACAAACTGTATTCATATAAACACTGCTTGTCCCATTTCTATTAATGGGTGTAGCACCACGAGGTGCGCTTACTGGGAAGATTCTAGCCTAACATCCATCCTGGGTCGGAGCTTCATCGCACCTGCCCCGGAGAAGAGCGGCATGGCGTCTGTCTGAGGCGTCTTACCTCACTTCCTCTTCCTCCCAGCATTCTGTTCTGTTTACTCCACCCACCTATGTTCTAACTTATCAGGTCAAGCAGTTTCTTTATTAACTAACCAATGACCTTCCTCCATCACTTGTTCTTGCAGAGGGCCTTGGTTTGATCCATGCCTTCTTCTCACTTCTGTGGGCCCCAAACATATATCTGGTATACACATATGTACAAACAAAACACATCTTGAAGCAAATGAATCTATTTAATAAGAAAAAAAACCACAAAATAAATAGTGGGAAGGAAATAAGGATATCCATTCGTAGTTGCTGAAGAATGGCACAGAGAAATGGGATATAGTAGAAGAAAAAAATCAGTGGTATGCTTAGATTTTAGTGGTGAGAGTCAAGTCCAAAAAGGACAAGGTTGATGCAGGAGATTTGAAACAATTGTGAGAACAGAATTTTTGAGTAAGATAATCATAATGGAACTCGGTGTGTATGGCTTTTAGTAGGAGTGAGGGCAGTTTGTTGAAAAAGGAGAGGATGTTCCTGTCTCTACCTCCAGCTTGCAGCAGGAGCACATTCCACCTCTGCTTGCTTGTGCACTCTCTGTCTCTGTCTCTGTCTCTCTTTCTTTTTGCTTGTTTTTGTTTTTCAAGACAGGGTTTCTCTAGGTAGCTAGGGTTTCTCCTGGTACTCACTTTGTAGACCATGCTGACCTCAAACTCACAGAGATACTGTGTTAAGTGAAGTTTAAAAACTTTGTTTTGACTGATACATTCATATTAAATTATTTATATTTCCATATAAAAGGGCATGATTATAGCGCTGGGCTGCTTCGCTTTGGACAAGACAAGAAGTGAAGAAAGAGAGGATGAAGGACATGAAATAAATCTTGATCTGTTGAAGTCAGTGGATTCCTAGAGTAGTAAACTGGAAAGAGAAAGTAAAGAGAGTGAGCTGTTGGAAATTGAACTTTTTGACGTGAAGGAGTTATTAGTTATTGATAGGGGAGTAAGAGGGTGGAATGGATGGGGTGGATCATTGAGTGTGTGAGTTTTCAATTACATAGATATCATTTCAGCGATCAAGTGAAGTCAGGGTTTGTGCTGTGAAAAAACAAGTTTGCTTAATTACTTTTTTCATTTACTTAAGAGTATATTACTCCCTGTTGCATTTTGTTTAAATATCACCTCAAATTGTAAATTATTGATCTGTATGAAGATGCTTCTAAGAAGTAAATGGATAAAAACAAAATTTTACTTTGTCAATATACAGCCCTATCATATTGTTTGGTAGCAAACCTACGACTTATTAAACTGAAACTTTAAACATTCAGACTGATGACTCTATTGTCCAGTAAGTTATTTTAGTACTGTGGAGGTTCAGTGAGGACACTGCAACATGTGTGGTTGTCTGTAATACATTGCTTCGCTGACTCTTTTTTTCCACTTGTCTTTTCATAGGACCTCAGCTAAATGCCCAGTTAGAAGGTTGGCTTTCACAAGTTCAGTCTACAAAAAGACCTGCTAGAGCCATTATTGCACCGTAAGTTTTAGAGTTCTCCTTTAGCATTTTTATTATTGATAAAAATGAGTATATATTGAACTAAAAGTTAAAAACCAAATATTGGACTGGAGAGATGGATCCATGTTGCTTTCTTTTCTTGGAGAGGTTTATTTGGTTCTCAGCACCTGAGTTGGGCAGCTTAAGTTTGCATCTGACTTCAATTCCATGGGATCCAACACCCTTTCATGGGCTTTGTGAGTATCTGTACACATTCAAGTAGGCACATATACATATAAAATAAAATGAGCAAATACATCTTTACAAAAAAAATTGGGAACGATTGAGGTAGACACTTAACTTTTGGCCTCCACATGCGCTTGGACATATGTGTGCTCCCCCCCCCCCCCCCAATAACCTAGATTAATGTGTGGATGATGTAGATAAGCATTTTAAATGCCAAATACTTTGTGAGATACTACATTTATGATGTCAGACTCTATCACTTAAAAAGCTGTAGTGTGGGCTGGAGAGATGGCTCAGTGGTTAAGAGCGTTGCCTGCTCTTCCAAAGGTCCTGAGTTCAATTCCCAGCAACCACATGGTGGCTCACAACCATCTGTAATGAGGTCTGGTGCCCTCTTCTGGCCTGCAGGCAGAAGCATACAAAATAAATAAATATTTAAAAAAAAAAGCTGTAGTGTGCAAGTTTATTAATCTCCTGATCTTCACTTTATACAATGCTAATTAATACCTCCTTATACACATTTTTTATTTCTTTCACTTTTAAAGAATGTGTTACTGAAATCAAACCCATGTTCTCAGAGGTCAGAAGAGGTGTGGGACTCCCCATAGCCAACATATGGGTGCTGCGAACCAGAGTCCAATCCTTTGGAAGAACAACAAACTCTGTTAACCACAAAACCACATTTCTAGCCCCCAGGGTAGTTTTTTTTTTCGTATGGGAAAACTATTATCTGATCATCAAAATTGGTAAAATTGTTCATAACAACTGAACTTCATGCCTATGTCTTCATTGTTCCTCTTACTTTCAAGTTTGAAGTTGACAAATGCTTCAGTTTTGGATGGGATGCAGAGTGATGTTACAGTTTTGAATGCAACATGAGCTGACCAAGCCAGTCAGTACACTTGAAACATTTGACATCTGTAGTGGTAATATTTGATATCTAGCCTTAAGTGAAATTGAAACACAAAGTATTCAACTGTTGCTATTCATCAAAATTCTTTGGCTGAGGCATCAGTACCCTTGGTAACCTTGTTACTATTTCCCCATAACTATGATTCTACAATCTGTGAGTTCTGTGGATTTAGAAGAATCCATGTTTTTGGTGGGATGGTATCCTAATTTGTTTTTTTCTGTTGCTATGATAAAACTAAAAAACAAAAACTAAAAACTAAAAACAATTTGGGGAGGAAAAGGTTTATTTTGTCTTGCATTTTTAGATCAAAATTCATTACTGAGCTAAGTCAGGGCGGGAACTCAAGGCAGGGGCAGAAGTGTAAAGATCATGAATGCTTACCTGTTTGCATTCTTAGACAACCTGGGGGACCCTCTCATGCCAGCCATTAACAAATAACTACCTCTCGGACATACCTACCAGATGATTTGATGGGGTTGGTCTTCTCCTGCCTGTTTGAGACAGAGTCTCTTTTTTGCTGCTGCTTACACTTGAGCTCCTGGGGATTCTCCTGTATCCACCTCCAAGCCTGCTTGAGGACTACCGGAATTTGGTATGCCTCTGGGTCTGCATTTGCACAGATTCGGGGATTGGGATTCAAGTCCTTAAAGTTTGACACATGAGTTTTACCCACCGAGCCATCTCCCTGGTCCTTGTGACTTCTTTCTTTTAAGTAAAATATATATGTGTATTCTGTTTTCTTTATAGATTCATCTATTGACTGACACTTAGGTTGATTCTGTAGCTTCATTTGGTTTTGTCAGTAGTGAAAATGGACTTGAAGACATGTCTTATGATATATGGTTTCACATCTTATATAAATCACCAGATGTGGTACTATTTGATTTGTTCCATTCTTCTTGTTTGTTTTGGTTTGAGGCAGGATCTTACTGTGTAGTCCTGGATACCCTGGGACTCAATCTGCTTGCCTTTGCTTTTGTAGTGCTTGGATCCACAGCATGTGTCATCACACCCAGTCCACCATTCTCTATTATTGCAGTCATAGTTGGCTTATAGGAGCTCAGCAAATAATACCGTATAATATATAAACAATAGGCTATATGGAATTTATGATAAAGTATTATATATTTTTATCATTATTCATAAATGTTAGGAATATTTCCTAACTGAGCCTCTCTAATGGTGCAAAGAACTCCAATCAAGCCAGATTAGACCAAATCAAAAATGCCCACATTTAATGAATTTGGAGAAGAGACTGAGACAGAGGGAGAGCACAAGAGTTCCTTTTTCCAGGTAGAGCTTAAGTACCCTGTGGGTGTGGTCCTGACCCATCCTGGGGAGGGGTCAGCGCTTGGCAGGCTGAGAGTTGGAGTCCAAGTGCTTGGCAATTCCCAGGCCAGGGGCTGGGGTGACACTTCCAACTCGATATTACAATAAATTGTGTGTGTTTGTGTGTGTGTGTATAATTAGATTCATTTTATGTGCATTGGTGTGAAGGTGTCAGATCCCCTGGAACTGGAATTACAGACAGTTGTGAGCTGCCATGTGGGTGCTGGGAATTGAACCCGGGTCCTTCGGAAGAACAGTCAATGCTCTTAACCACTGAGCCATCTCTCCAGCTCCTGTATTTACATTTTATCTCAGTGACATTGTGTAAAAGCTTATGTGCATATGAATGTACAGTTTTCATTTCCTTCAGAGTCAGTTGTTAAAATATTTACCCTATGGGCAGTATACTATCTACAGTGATGTCCCTGAAAGTGACTGGTATTGGCTCAGGGCACCCCAAGACCAAGTTCTCAGCACAAAGGAGTTTTATTTGCCCCAGAAGAACAAAGGGCAGGGAATAAGAGACAAAGGCACGCGACAGAAAAAGGGAATAAGGACAAAGGAGAAGGGGTATTTGATGGTGAGGGAGTGGAATGGGGAAACAAAGGCCTGCCTCTGGATAGAGAGGCAAATGCTGGTTTATAAAGGTACAAGGGAGAACCTGGTGTTAAGATGAAGTGTTCAGTTTTAATTGGGCATGTTCATTAAGGTGACCCAAAGGGCTTTTGATTGCTGAACTTTAGTACTTTGATAGCTGGACCTTGGTAGTCAGCCTCAGGAAGAGGAAATGGCCAAATAAGGGAATAGACCTTGGTGGCTAGCTTTAGGAATGTAACCAATGTAACAGTTTTTTTGTTTTGTTTTGTTTTGTTTTTCCCTGAAGGCAGAGGGAACAGGGAGAAGGGTAAGACCTGCCAGAGCTATGTTCACCATGTTTCTTGCCCTGTAGACAGTGGTACAGAATACACTGTCTAAAAGAAGTGTCTAGACTCATGTAGCAGGAATGATTCAAGAGAGATGATCAGAGAACAAAACTGTTCTGTAGGTGATAAGAGAATTGACTGAATGTGAAGCTGGAGGGTGAAAAGAGATAAGGAAGAGAAAATGAGAGGCATAATACAAGAAGCCAATTCAGTTTCTTTACTGCTAAAGGCAGAGATATTTATTTGCTTTGGCACTGTCTGCTAATTCACTACAGAGGAATATCAAAAATTAACAACTTAAAGTAAGCCTTGAATATCTCCAGATGTTACTGTCCTTCCCACCCGAAACCAAATTATCTCTTGGTCATCCTTTATCCCACCTCAAATTGGTGCTGGGGATTAAACTCATGACTTTAAACATGTTAAGCAGGTGCTCCATCACTGAATTGCATAACTGACACCTAAAAATATTTTTGGAGGTTTGTAATTGGAATATAGTATGAAACAATTATGTTTTCTATTACCTTCTAGAAGTTACAACATTAATTATATTACTTTTTAATTTATATGCTCAATTTTGTTATATGTATCATAGTTTTTATATTTCTTACTGTAAGTTTTCTTTTCTTTGGACTACCTTGATTGTGAACATGGAGATTCAATCAAAATTGTTTTGTTTGTAGCCATGCAGGATACACGTACTGCGGCTCCTGTGCTGCCCATGCTTACAAACAAGTGGATCCATCCGTTACGTAAGTTCATTAGGAGTAGCCTGGGAGTGTCTGAATGGCAAGAGTTCCTTCTGCTTGGGCTTTCCAGGAATCTGTCATTCCTTGTGTTGGTTAAGACATACCTTAATACTTTTTCTTTGAGAATTTACTTTTTACCTTGACTTTAGTTCTGAAACTACTACAAAGTTAAAATATTTTGAGTTAGTTTTCATTTAAAAACCTAGATGTGAAAATTTTAAAGAAAAATGACATTTCCTTTGTAATTACTAAAAGCAAAAGTTTTACAGCAGTAAAGAGAAATTAAATGGAAAAGATTCTAGTTATTTTTTATTTCACCTTGGTCTGAAAGTCAGCTATAATCAAGGTTATTTTAAGTAATAGTTTGTTCTAAACTTTTCTCAGTTTGGTAGAATTTTTACTGATGATGCTAGAGGTATGCCTTAGTATTAGGTTGGTTTAGGAATATGTAAATAAGTATAGCTATGCTGGGGGAGGTACAAAGTGGGCCTTAAGCAGACTGATGGAAACTTTAGTTAAAGGAGGAAGGAAAAGGTAAGGGAAAAAGCCAAGAGAAAAGGACAAAGAAGAGGAGGAGGTTAAAGTATTTAAACAGTTTAATTGATATTAGATGGCATGTTAGTATTTTAGAAATCAATTAAATCATTTTAATATCAATAAATGCTGGATAATAAACATATAACTGTTGACTTGAATTTTAAGTAAGTTCTAAACTATCTTTATGAGTACTAAAATGCAGAAGGTTAAGTGTATTAAGATTGCAAGAATAGCATTTTGTTTTAATATCCAGTATTGAATAGTGAATTAAATAATATGACAGCTTAATTAATGTAATATTTTATAGATAATGAAAATGAATATTGCCAGGCATGGTGATGCACACCTGTAATCCCAGAAGTGAGGAGGCTGAGCTAAGAGATAACAAGTTTGGGGACAGCTGGAGCTACACTGTGAGACCATTGTTAAATAAAATGAAGTATGCTATGAGGGATTATAGTAATTTTAGAAGATACTACATCATAAACTAAAAGGAGGTTATAAATTTGTACCGAATTGAGGAGAAAGTATGTACTGTATTAAGTAAAATTTTTCATAAGAACATTTAAAAAAACATAGTTATTTATGGATGATATATTGCATATATTTGTTGAAATTTTTTATTCTTTGATAATTTTATACATGTATTTAAAGTCTTTTGATCATATTTACTCCCTATTTTGTATTTTTACCCCTATCCCACCAAGTCCCTTCTTTTTATGAGCTGATTCAAGTTTACCTGGGACTGCAGGCATGAGCATGAGTGATCAAATCACTAAGGATGACTGCTTATGATACCACAGAACTCCTCAGGGCAGCGCATTTATTTATTTATTTATTTATTTATTGAATTAATTTATTTATTTTCTTTTTTGGTTTTTCAAGATAGGGTTTCTCTGTAGCTTTGGAGCCTGTCCTGAAACTTACTCTGTAGATCAGGCTGACCTCGAACTCACAGAGATCCTCCTGCCTCTGCCTCCCAAGTGCTGGGATTAAATGTGTGCACTACCACTGCATGGCCCCTAAGTATTTTTTAAATATGAAGAATGGACAAATTGGGGAGTAATGGAGTGTGTGAATATGATCAAAATGTATGAAATTCCTAAAGAATTTATAAAATATTAATGATAATAATGGGCATGACTTTTTTTTTTTATCATATTAGTCTTTTTCCTAATTTGATTTTTGTTTCTGTATTTTGTTGGTATCTGAAACAAAGTTGGGTAGGTAAAGAGGTGGGGGGAGGAAGGAGCATGGTTAGAGTATTTTTTATGAAAAAATATTAATTAAAAAAGATCTTAATAAGCTAAAATTAAAAGTAAACTCTTTAAAATAATATTTAATTTTAAAAGAATTATCAAATTATTTTCAGGGTAAAAAATAAAAAATTTCCAAGTACAGAAATAGTTGTGTGGGCTGGAGCAGTGGCTCAGCAGTGAGAGCACTAGTTATTCTTCCAGAGGACCCAGGTTCACTTCCCACTTGACAGCTCACAACTTTCTGTAACTCCAGTCCCAAGGCTTTTGATGCCTTCTTCTGACCTCCAAGGACACCAGGCATGCAGGTTTTGAACATACGTACATGTAGACAAAATAATTAAGTACATAAAAAATGTTTAAAAAATTAGAATAAAATTACAGCTATTTATCAAACACTAAATCGTTGGTTATTAGTGAAAATGACTTTGTGTGTGTGTGTAATGAGGCAAATCAAATCCAGGATCTTATACATGTTAACAAAGCTCTCTACTATCCTTAATTCCCAAATACCATGAACTAAATGAAACATTAAATGTGAAACAAGAACATTTCCCCCTATCATAGTGAAAGATAGTGGGAAAGGAGACATTGCTTTTACAAAATATAGTCAGGCTTGGTGGCGCACACCTTTAATTCTAGCATTGGGAAGGCAGAGGCAAAAGGCTATCTGTGAATTCCAGGGCATCCTGGTCTGTATAGTGAGCTCCAGGACAGCCAGGATCACATAGAATCTGCATCAAAACCCAAAACATATGTACGTATACAGTTTTATATTACTTATATATTATAATATGTAAATATATTAATATAATGCTGTTTATGTTTATTATGTAAATCTATTGTACATTTTTAATTAATTTGTTTTTGAAACAAGAGTCTGCCTTTGTAGCCTAGGCTGACCTTGAATTTGCAGCACTTTTTGCCTCATACTCTGAAGTGCTGGGATTCCAGGTGTGTGCTACCTGGCCAGACTTACTGTGTAATTTAACTAGAGCATAGCTCTGTGCTCATGTCTGCTTTTGCATTCTGTTTGTTAGGATTCATTTTCTCACACAGGTACATAGTTACAAAGGGAGGAGCAGTTCCATCACCTTTCCCATTAACTGGAAATGTTTTCTTTAATACTAACCCAGGACACAATAAAAATAGTTCCTGGAGGGTCAGTGCAAATCTTTTAAATGATGTTTATTATACAATTTAAAAAATTAAGTTTGTTCATACTACCATCTGAAATATATTGGACTTAATTTTCACTTGAGTTTCAGGTTTTTTTTGTATAACAAATACGTTAATTGTTTTGCTTGAAATATCAGGCTTATTTGGTTCATTTTGGAAAAAATTTCTTCCAAATACCTACTATTTGTGTAGTTATTTTTTTGAAGTGAAAATTGTAGTTCATGAAAAATATGTCTAGTTCAGCCCTCAGCTCATAATACACAGGTGATTTTCCCTGTGATATAATGTTCATCTGCAGAAATGCTTTTTGAGTCTGTCCTCATATTTGAATATCTTTTGTCATGTAACATTAAGATGTATTCTCAAGGGTCAAGATTTCTGATGAAATTTGCCTTAAAAAAGGAAAAAAAACCGCAGTGTAACTGTGGACAGACTACTGGTGATGTTGGTTTCACTGCTTTGAAGGGTGGGCCAGCAGATTTACTTCCCCTCATTTCTGCAGCTTAGGTGTGATCAGTAGTGAAGAAAGCAGGGACTTTCCTTTTTACTATTAGGGGATGAGTTTGAATTGTATACTCCTTTACAGGGTCTCAAATGTTGTTACAAATGTACGGTTCACACCATGATAATTGATATGATAGACCTTAAAAGGGTTATTTGATTTCAAGCATGGGAAAGCATTCTTCACTGAGTAATTGGTGTTTAAGTTAAACCAACCAATCAAAGGGAATGACAACGTATAGTTGTTAGTTCATCTAGGACCTGTAAGACCCCACTGTATTCATAGATGTTAACAGTCAAGGGGAGGTAAAAGGAGTACAAGAAGTTGCTAGTTTATTTGAGCCTTTTAAACTCATTTTAGGAATAGGAAGTGGGTACTACATTGGGTAGTGTTTGTTGCACAGTCTTGAAGACTCGAGTTCTGATCCCCAGAACTCCTGTAAAATCTTGTGGGGTGGTGTGCCTCTGAAACATAGTGCAGGGAATTGGGAGGGTGGATGGGGCAGAGACAGGAAGACCTTTGGACTTGCTGGTTAGATAGTTCACCTGAAACTAGAGCTTGTTCTTTCAACTGGAGACCTGGTCTCAAAAAATAATGAAGTGGAGAGCTATTGTGGAAGATATATCTGGTGTCAAACTCTGGCTTCAACATGTCCCCTCATTCTGTATCTATGCCTCTCACATCCTGCCCAAAGCCATACACATATACTAGAGGATTAACCCCCCCCCCCCAGCCAAATCCCACTTATTTTAAGGGGTTTACTTGATTTTATAACCATGAAAAGCCAGGAAGGTTTTTTTATTGTTTGTTTTTTATTTTTCAAGACAGGAATTCTCTGTGTATCTCTTACTGTCCTGTAGCTAGCCTCAAACTCAGATTTCTGCTTTTCTCTGCCTTCCAAGTGCTGGGATTAAAGAAATGCACCACCACAGCCCGGCTCAGGAAGGACTTAAGGGCAAGGGTGAAGTGGTGCACACCTCTAATCCCAGTATTTGGGAGGCAGAGGCAGGCACATCTCTGTGAGTTCCAGGACAGCCAGGGCTGTTACACAGAGAGACCCTGTCTGAAAAACCAGACAAACAAAAAGACAAGTGGCAGTGAAATGATCAGATTTGAGTTTCCAAAGATTACTTTGGGCATTTCATTAAATAACTTTTCATATTGACAATTGTAAAGTCTTTCCTGGCTGCTAACAAAACTAGCCAAAATTTGAAATTCAACAAGCAATTAGGCAGAAACTTGAATTTATAGTTTTCAAAGAGCTTTGCAGGTCAAAGAGTAAAAGCTCATGACAGTTTTAGTCTTCCATTAAAAAATTTGTCCTCCCTGTGAAACTTCTTTAAAAATTTACTTATGTTCTATTAGTTGGAATAGGTAGTTGAAAACTATGAGGACAAGTGCTCATAGACCATATTTATTATAGTAATTTTGAAAAGGTGAGTTCTCAGGAGCTGTAGTGTGTGGACTGTTTCTAGGAAAATGACACCCTGCCATCTCTCTGATATTTAGTATTAAAGGTTTCTTCTTCCAATCTAGTAACAGCTAGAATACCAGTACTGAGGTTATTTTTTGTTTTTAAAGACTAAACACTTTGCAGTTAATTAAAGGGAATGGGCATAGGTTTGCTGACTTGCCTCCCTTCCAGCCATTGTAGCTGCTGTACTGTTTGTGGAGGAGGAAATACATGAACTTCAGTGTGCCTTGTTAATTTTCTTTTGTTAGCACTTTAGCTAACACAGAGGCCTTTGTTGAGGTCACTGTTGTCTTAAGGTGCCCCTTTTAACTGTTTCAGTAATGTCTACCCTTCTGTATTTCGTGTACGCCAGTTTTAAGAATTTTGTATTGATAGCACAGTTTTTTCTTGTTCCTCTAAATCAGTTCTGGAACCGTACTAGACTGATTGTGGGTGAGTTTTTACCATACTGGAAAGAATTTATTAGGAAAATATCTGGCTAATTTCCATTGGTGGGGGCTCTTCTGTATAGACTGGCTTGACAAAAGGTAGGCAAAGAAAGCACCCAGGCCTCTCAGTTGAAGGCCGTTAGGCTCCCAGAAGACCATTTCTGGAGCAATGCACAGTGTTACAGATTAATTTTTTTGTGTAGCCCTATTAGTCCTGGAACTCAGTGTATAGACCAGGGTGGCCTGGAATTCACAGAGATCTGCTTGCATTACCTCCTGAATGCTGGAATTAAAGCTGTGTGCCACCAGTATAAAGTATAAATAAAACTATCATTTATACTTTAACTATGTACCTTAGAATTTTCCAAAAGCCTTTTTCTCATGGAAACTGATTCCTTAATGAGAACCACACCCCTTCGTGTTGAGTTTTTCCTTTCCCTCCCTGCTCTATCCTTGCTTCTTCTTCCTTTTCTTTTGTAAGTGAGGTTTTAACTGAGTTGCTTTGGCTAGCTTTATGCTCCTGAGCTCAACTGAGTGCCCTGCTCTAATCTGCTGAGTATGTAGACTATGGACTTGTACCACTGTCCCTGGTCAAATGTTGTTGATTTTTAGTTCATGTAATCCCTGGCATTAATCAAGTGACCTAAACATTCCCAGGTTATCATTTTATTATACATATTTCACATTAGACATTAATAAAAGAATTTATTAATATTTGTATACTACTGATAGAACAGAATGGTATCGCTTGGTTTAGTTCATTTAATAATCTGAATTTGACCTTTCTCTCTGATGATCCATGTGATAAATATGGATTACAATGCTGAAGAGATGGAGAAGGGGCTGGAGAGATGGCTTAGCAGCTGAGAACATTGACTGCTTTTTCAGAGGTCCTGAGATCAGTTTCCATCCTCAAAAGATGTCTACAACCATTTATAGTGGGATCCTGTGTCCTCTTCTGGTGTGCAGGCATAAATAAAATCTTCTTAAAAAGATGGAGAAGAGAGAGGGTAGAAGAAGAGTTTCTTACTCACTCTTTGGCCTTAGGATAAATTAGTTTTCTGTGTGATTTCTTCAAATTTGAGGCCCCTGAGAATAACAATCCAAAACTTCCTTATCTCCTCCTTCCTTCTCCAACTTTAAGTGATGCATCTTAAAAAAAACCAATTAATTTTCTTATCTTAGTAATAGATTTTGGTTGGTTCATTGGTCCGTCCGTCCGTCCATCCATCCATCCATCCATCCATCCATCCATCCATCCATCCATCCATGGTCATTGTCTCACTGTGCAAGCCAGACCTGCTTTTGCTTTGCCTCCTGTGTGCTAGGATTAAAGATGTGTCTACCTTACTTGGCATTGTTTTTCTTTTAGAGATAGGATCTAATTTTTGTAGACCACTCTGGCTTTGAATTCCTAATCATCCTAGACCCTTAAGTGTTGGAATGTAGGTGAATGCCATCACACTTGGTACAGTAATAGACTTTTGTCAGAGCATATTGCTACAGCACACAGTCCTTGTCCTCCAAACATCTGACAGTGAAAGAATTAGGTCATTTTTTTTTCTAGATACATAAGCCCATTACCCATTTTCTTCTTTCTCACAGTTTTGCAATTTTTGGATCTGTAACTTATTTATGTTTGTATATGGTATGTTAAGATTGGTTTATTTGAATTTTAGAAAACAGAAAATTAATATTTTCAAAATTTATATTGTAGGACAAATTTGGATGTTTGATATGAAATAATAGTAAGCTAATTTTAATTTTGTTGCTGTGACAAAAGGATTGTAAAGATTGTAGCTACTATGTAGCCCAGTTATTGTTTTTGGATAGTCTACAGTACAAATCATACATTAAAAAGTTGCTTTTTTGATGATGACTTATATTTGAATGAGAATAGAGAATGTTGATTACATAGAATTCAACTAGATGTCTTATTTCTTAGCTACCATAAAATAATGTCAAAATAGCTTTATTAGAATGCTTCTTTATAATGCTGTTTGAAATAGATATTTAGCAATTTATATCAATATTTTGTTCTATTAAAAATTTAGAATTTTAAATTTTCATAGCTGTGAAATATTCATGCTAACAGTATGCTTTGAAATGTGTCTAGTTATATATGTAGAAGTGATTTTATGTATAGCATGTTATAAAAATTTATAGCTGGTATTTTCATTTATTGGATATAAATTCAGTTGAAAACTAAGGAGTAAACCATCAAATCAACTCTGACATGGAATTCCAAGGACTGTGTGCTCAGCTTGCAGAAGTCTTATTTCCTCACAGTTCTGGAAGCGAAAGTCTGGTGTCACGGTGCCTGGGAGGGTAGAGGTTCTTGCTTTGAGGCTGCCAGGCCCCCTAGTGCATGACTATTAGGCATGTTCTTGGAGTCATATGTTGGTTGTGGTCATGTCCCATGTGTCCCTCCACCCCTGACCCCAGGATCTTGTTATATATAATCCAGCCTGGCTAGAACCCACTATGTAGCCCAGGTTGGCTTCAAACTTGCAGCAGTCCTTGCCTCAAGACTCCCAAATTCTGAGATTATATGGGATACCACTCCTGGCCCTGAGTCTTATTTATATAAGTCCATCAGTCACATTGATAAGAGCCTCATTTCGACTTCATTGCTCTTGAAAAATTTATCTTCAAATTGGTAGTCAGATATGGGAAGTTGGATCTTCACTATATGAATTTTGGTGAGAACATAGTTTAGCTCTTATGTTCACAGAATGTAGTAAATGCAGGTAGTCAGCATGGAAAAACAAGTACAGTTACTTAATAAGATTTGTGTAGAAGTACATTTGTTCTGTGTTTCTGTTGTGTATCTCCCAGCCGGAGAATTTTCATCCTTGGGCCCTCCCACCATGTGCCCCTGTCTCGATGTGCACTCTCCAGTGTGGATATATATAGGACTCCTCTGTATGATCTTCGTATTGACCAAAAGAGTAAGTATATAGAAACCATGTAGTTTTCAAAAAGCTGAAACTCATTTAATCAGGATCACAGTTTAATTAAAACATTTAGAGATACAAATATTAAATACTATTTAATTACATTTTTTGTTGTAACTAATCTGTATAAATCAGACATACAAAAGTAGACTTTTCCTCATAACAAAAATCTGTTGTAGGCACTTGGCTCCATAACATAGTGGTTACATTTATGTTTAGAGAAATACTTTTTTTGTGTTGCACCATGACACAAGAAATTAGAATACATGACAACCTGATGAAAGACTCAGCAAGTTGACTCTGTTTTTATGTGTATCACTTTTTTCACTTTAAATTATGGTGATAATACTTTCATTTCCTCTCATTTTTTTTATGGGAACATTATTCTATAGGTTTTGAGGCTCTGAATGGTGGTATAGAAATTTTAAATATTTTGTTTTAACATGTATTATTTATTTTTTGTGCATATGCATGTATACATACATATGTGCTTGTATTTCTGTGGGCGTGTGTGTATGTTGGTGTGTAAAGGTGAATTTATGTGCTTTGTGGAAGCCTGAGGCTAATGCTGGGAGTCTTCTTGATCACTCCAGCTGATATACTTAGGCAGTGTTTCTTGCTGAATTCAGAACTCGGTATTTTGGCTTACCTGGCTTGCCATATATGTCTGTCTGTCTGTCTGTCTGTCTGTCTGTCTGTCTGTCTGTCTGTCTATCTATCTATCTATCTATCTATCTATCTATCTATCTATCTATCTATCTATCTATCTATCATTTGGGGATTCCTTTCTTCCTCTGTGTGAGATTGTAGATGGAATTCCACACCTGCCCAGCTTTTTACATGGATTCTCAGGTCCACACTCCAGTCGTAAGGCTCATGTGGCAAGCATTGTACTGCTAAGACATCTGTCTAGCTCCTATGTCTGTTACATTGATTTTCCTTCTAGGGTTTTAGAGGTTATATTTTGTGTTTGTGTATGTCTGCGCACGTGTGTGTGTGTCTTCTCCTGTGAGCGAGTGCACATTTGTGTTTGTATGCTGTATGTTTCTTTGAGACCATGTCTCTCATTGGCCTAGACCTCACCTAGTAGACTAGGCTGGCTGACCCAGGAGCCCCAGGGATCTGACTGTCTTCACTTCCCCTGGGATCTTAAGCGTGCATCACCATGTTAGACATTTTGTCTGGATTCTAGGATTCTTATTCAGGATCTCATGCCGTCTTGAAAAGCTTTTTTTCCACTGAGCAGTCATCATCCTAGTCCCCAGTGTCATATTTTTGTTTAGTTGTTTCTTTTATACTATATGTAATGTAAAAGGTTATAAAACAGTATACAGAGGAGAACAGTAAATATTAATATATTCCTTACCCATGGTTTACACTGGATTTTCCCTCCTGACTCTGTATAATAACCACCTTTCATGAATTTGGGCTCAATAAATTAATATTTTAAATATGTAAGAGATGCTATTGTTTTGTTAAAGTTTTCAGTAATTTTCATTAAATAAAAGGTATCATCTGAAAAAGAAATGTTTAACTCTTTTAGGCCTTATTTGGGCCTTGATTTTTATAATTTGAGGTTGACTCATAGAATATTAGCAGTTTGTTATTTGAATAGATATTATTAATCAAACTAAATTATTCCCTTCCTGATTGAGATGACTTAAGGGACACACTTTCCTTTTTTGTTATTTTTCATATTTTTAGATTTGTTTATTTATTTAATGGGCATAAGTATTTTGCTCTCATACATGCCCATGCACCATGGGCCTGCCTAGTACCTGAGGAGGTCAGAAGAGGACTTTGGATTCTCCCTGAAACTGGAGCTGTAGATGGTTGTGAGCCACTGTGTGGGTGCTAGGAATTGAATCTGAAGCTAATGCTGGGAGTCTTCCTTGATCAATCCAGCTGATAGACTGAGGTTGAAGTATAGGTCATCAGAAATATCTGGATAGCTAGATCATTTTAAGTTGGCATAGTACTGTGGTAGATTTATGATTTCTGCCATAAGTTAAAGTTTGAATTTTGGGAAAAATAGTATTAAAAGTGAGAACTTTATGTTGTTCATGTGGTAGATACATGAAGTGAAATAAAAAACTATAGAATTTATTACAAAAACAAAACAAACCTAAAAAATGATATTATTAATCTTATGTAACTAGATGGTGATTTTTCTATTATAGTAGGAATTTTAATGAGCTGTTTTGGCTAGAACATTTAGATTAAAATCCAGAGAATGGTCTTAGAACTATACTCTATTTTAGAAATATTAAAAGGAACTAATGAAAATATACTGTCTTCTTTCCAAATGGTAAGTCTTTACATGCATTATTTTATGTAATAAAATCAGTCATTGTGCCTTCACTTACAATAAAAAAAATAGAGTATGTGGTGCTTTTGTTTCTTGTCATAGCTTATAGTTTTATGTTACTGGGCGGGAGCTCATAAAATAATACATGCATTAATATTTGTTTTAATATATTTTGAAATCTCTTTAGTTTACGGAGAACTATGGAAGACAGGAATGTTTGAACGCATGTCTCTGCAGACAGATGAAGATGAACACAGTATTGAAATGCATTTGCCTTATACAGCTAAAGCCATGGAAAGGTATATTGATTAATAGAAGGACTCCCAGAGAAGTCATAGATCTTAATGTCTTTGGAATTATTTTAGCCTGGGATAATTTGTCAGAGCAAGGAGATTAAAAATTTCTCATTTAAAATGAAATAAAATTGTAGGTTTCAATGTCTTTATAAGTTGATTTTTAACTAGATGTCTATTAAGGTTGAACATATGAATTGATCTGAATTTTTTTTTTTTTTTTGGTAATGTGAAAATTAAAACAACAACCCATCTGTGTGTTTGGGTTGATGTATCTTGGTTTGCATGGTAGCAAATAGACATTTCAATATCTTAGGATAATCATTATTTTGTAGTACAGTACAGTAATTGTAAAACTTTAAATTTGGAAATATCTTTGAAAGTCACTCTTCAGAATACTGTAAAGGTACATAAGACTCTTACCCTTACCTGAGCATGATGGTGATAATGATGTAGTGCCTGTTAAGGTCTTCCTGTGATCAGGTGCTCCTGGATGCGAAGTGAATTCTCTACAAGATGCTTCAGTGCCCACTTTTTGCCCAATACATAATTGTTGATTTGTTTGGTAAAATGAAGCATAAACTGTCTCTAGAATTTTCTTTTTTCAGTGCCACATTTGTTTGCTTTTAATTGTTTAGCTGGGTCATTTGGGCTTCTTTACTTTTCCTTAAGAAATGAGCTTTCAGGCTTGGCATAGTGTAAGCCTGTAGTACTAGCATTTGTAAGGCTTGAGGCAGGAGGATCATTGTTTGAGGCCAATGTGGACAATAGACTGAGACCCTGCTACCCACTAAAAGAAAAAAAAAATTTAAAAACAGTTTCAAGCCAGAAAATGGGAAAAGAACAAAAACTGGGAAAAAAAAGTGTGTGTGTGTGTGTATTCTGTTTTGTACCTCAGTTTCCATTTGGTTCACAGTGTATTAGTTTGAAAGCCAGAGGCCTCACTCAGTGTTTGAGTTCAGACTGACCAAGTATTTTATAGGTTTTCTGTATATCAAATAAGAGCTGATTCTGTTAAGAAAAAATGCCACCTGAGATTTGTTTTGAGACTGACCTTTTCTCTTCTTTGGACCTAAGTTATGGTTGACAGGGAAGCGCTTTAGCTTGAAAGGCTGTGCAAGCTTGTGTTCCTAAGTTCTTAAGAAGGGAGCTTAGAGAGGCACTTCATGTGGTGGGCATGAGCCCTACTCTATTTGCCCCCCCCCCACTGGCTGTTTGCTCTCTCTACCTTTCCTTTATCTTTCTTCTTTCCTTTTCTTCTTTCCTCTCTTCATTCCCTTTCATTCCATCTTACACTGTTCATTCAGTTCCATGGTCATCTTTTTCTTTCAGCTTCTCTTTACTCTGTGTGACAAAGGCCTCTGTGAGATGTTTAGGTATCTGTCTTACACTAAACTCCTCATCCAGATAAGAATGTTGTTTTCTTCTGTGTCTGTTTTGCATAGTGAACCATGTCAGCATGTCGTCTTTCTGTTTTATTTGTTTACTTACTTATTTATTTACTTATTTGTCTGTTTTTGAGTTGGGAGTTTGGTCAGAGGCTGTGGTGATGACTTGTCTGCTCAGTTTTTTGCTGAGGCAGCATGGTATGGACTGGAGGCTGCAGAATGCCTTCCCGCCTTGGAGCTGTGATGCTGACTACCTTCTGAGGTTTCACAGTCCTCATCTTGCTCTTCATCCACTTCCACCTGCCTTTCATCTTACAGGCTTTATCTCTTCCTGTGAGATAGTCTTGCACTTTAAGTTGGCAGTTGAAGGTAGCAGTTGTGCAAAGCTGAGACTTCCATGACTTCATAAATGTAGGTCTGGAACTGGTACAGCTTTACTTCCATCGTGTTCTACTGTTCAGAACAATTTATGAGTCTAAATTCAAAGGAGTAGAAATGTAGTCTCTACATGTGATGGGGGAAGGCCTTTGAACCTGGAGGTGGGAGTCATTTTGAATGGTCATATTTGCAGATGGTAAAGTTGAATAGCTCTTTGGATGATAAGTAATTCTGTTTTTCTTCCATGATAGTTCTCTAGTAAATTCTCTGATTGGAGCAGCTAGTCTATAACATATCCCCTGTGCCCAGTATAAGCCCTGGCTCAAATAATTTCAGTTATTAGTTATGGGAAATAGATAGCTATTAATTGATTTAAAATTTTACTTAAATATAGAATCAAATACTCTTTAAGAAATGATTTTCATATAATGAAGCATATGCATGGTAGTTTTCTTGCTCCATGTGATTACACAAGAATTACTAGTATCCAGTTGTTGTAACAGCACATGCCTCTGATCATTACATTTGGGAGGCTGAGGAGGGATGACCACAATGCTTGTGAGTTTTGTTGTTATCTTTGTTTTGTGAGACAGGGTTACACTCTGTAGCGTAGGGTGGCTTGGAACTGACAGTGGTCCTCTTTCTTAGCCTCTTGCTGGGCTTGTAGGTAAGAGCTACCACACCTGGTTTACTTTTTAAATAAGTCTTTTAAAGATTTATTTATTTTTACTTATGTGTTTAGGTGTTTTGCCTGCATGCATGTCTGTGTAAGGGTGCCAGATCTCCTGGAACTGGAGTTACACACAGTTGTGAGCTGCCGTGTGGGTGTTGGGAATTGAATCTATGCCCTCTGGAAGAGCAGGAGGCCAGTGCTCTTAACATCTGAGCCATCTCTCCAGCCCCTAAATCAGTTTTTTTTAAACATTTAACTTAATCCCCCCCTCCCAGTTTTTATTATTACAAATATTATATGATTTTTTAAAAAAGGTGATTATCTAATGTTTTATTTATAAATGTATTTAATTTTTCTGTTTTTATAATTCTGTTTCACACAGAGTCCGTCTGTCCATGTCCCCCCCACTTCTCATTCCCCACCCCCACACAAACACGTGGTTTCTCTGTGTAGCCTTGACTGTCCTGGAACTTGCTCTGTAGACCACATTGGCCTTTGCTTCCTAAGTGCTGGGATTAAAGGCATGTATCGCCACCCATCCGGCTTCTGTTATCTTAAATTTAAACAATGATGATTTATTAGAGCTTTTGTTTATTTTACATGTTTAGTGTGTGTGTTTCTATACATGTATTGTGCAGGCATTTGCATGTAGTGATGGAGGCTAGAGGCGGATGTCTTTCTTGATTTCTCTTTATCTTGCTTTTTGAGACAGGGTCTCTCATTGAACTCAGAATTCAATGCATGACTGAACAGGCTGGCCACTGAGCTCCAGGGATCTTTTCTTTGTCTCCCAAGAACAAGGGTCACAGGTGCATATCACATGTCTAGCTTTTTACTTGGGTGCTGGGTATAAGACTCAGGTCTTTATGCTTTGCATCAAGTTGTTTACTGACCAGCCTGTCTTGGCAGCCCTCCCTGGAGCCCTTTAAAACAGTGGGTGCCTGAGCTGCAGATTAATAGTACAGTACCTGCGTAGATGTTCAAGACCCTGGACTCCACCCTACCCTGCCTGGGGAAAAAATACTGTATAGAAGAAAACATAAAATGACTCATTAGTGCGCAGCTTATTCCTCTGATACTTAAAAATAACAATACGTGATTTGAAATTTTAAATAGTATCTTGAAAGATAGAATGAACAGTGACGCCTCTCTGGTCCCATTTAACCTATTTATCACGAGTGAACATTGTTAACAATACACTAACATGTGCATATAAGTTTTTATACATAGAATTTTTTGTTTCTTTCTCTCTCTCTCTCTCTCTCTCTCTCTCTCTCTCTCTCTCTCTCTCTCTCTCTCTCTCTCTCTCTCTCTCATTTCTCTGTGTAGCTCTGGCTGTGCTAGGACTCACTTTGTGGACCAGACTAGCCATGAACTCAAGAGAACCGCCTGCCTCTGCCTCCTGAATGCTGGGGTTAAAGGCGTGTGTGACTGACCAAGCCTCATCTTGTAGTTTAATGTCACTTAAATATATATGCACAACTGTTTATTTATTTAGGGTTTTTCAAGTCAGAGTTTCTCTGTGTATCCCTGACAGTCCTAGAACTCAGAGGTATGCCTGCCTCTACCTCCCAAATGCGAGGATTACAGGCGTGGGCCATCAACCTTGAAACCATCAATTTTTATTGATTATAAACCTACAATCTTTATAGTGCAATTCATAACAGATTTTATTATCAAACACAATTAATTGATTTTGAGGAGTTAGGATATATAAAAATTATATCTTAAAAAAAGTAAACTTCAAATAATTATTAAATCATAATTCCTGTGGGGGGAATCTGTCGTTGTTGGTGTTTTGTTTGGAGTTTAAATTTGATCAACTTTTTTTTCATAATTACTACTTTTCTTGTTATTATGGTTTTTATACCTTAAAGTTTTTAATTTAAAAAATGTACACAAGTAATAAGAAAAGTAGGATTGAAAGGGTTTGATTAAAAAACATAGTATTTTGGGGCTGGATCTCTGTGAGTTGGGGCCAACCTGGTCTATAGAATGAGTTTCAGGACAGCCAGGGCCACACAAAGAAACCCTGTCTTTTGAAAAATTCAATCAGTCCTACCCCCACCCGCCAACCCCACCTCTCCAAAAAAAAAGAAAAAGGAAAAAAGGTGTTCCCTGATCCCATAGACTAGATGAATTACAGTTTCGCTCTTAAAATCCTTGGTTCCAGTTTGACTGACTTTTGTGACTGTGTGAGGCAGAAGGTGTATATTTCTTTTGGTGGCAAAACCTCATTCATCTTTATTTAAATGACTAGGTGAGAATCTTTTTATTTATTTATTTTTTTTAATTCTGTTTCATCAGATTTGTTTGGTTAGTGTTTTCCATGAGATTTAGAACATTTTCAGCAACTATTCCTTTTTCTTTCCTCTGTTTGGGACTGGTGCTAGTTCGGTTGCTTCATATTGTCTTAAGTTCTCCAATTCTCTTTATATTTCTTCAGTAGTTTTTCTGTTCAAAGTAGATAATATTTTAAATTAATCTTTTTTCCCCCTATCCCCTTAGTTTAAGACAAGGTCTTCTTTGTGACCTGGGCTGCTCTTGGTCTTGCTTTGCAATCCTCTTCTGACAGCCTCCTCAGTGCTGGTGCAGTGCCATACCTGGTCTCTTGAGCCCAGTTTTTTTTTTTTTAATTTTTATTGCTTTATAAATAATACCATTCAAAATTTCCACTTCCTCCCCTCCTCCCATTTCCCTTCTGCTACCTGATTCACCCTTTCCTCCTCCCCCTCCAGTCCTGCGGGAAGACCAAGGCCATCCCCTCTCTATCCAGTCTTAGGAAGGTATGCATCCAAATAGACTAGGAACCCAAAAGCCAGTACATGCAGTAGAGACAAATCCCAGTGCCATTATTATTGGCTTCTCAGTTGGCCCCAATTGTCAGCCACATTAAGAAGTTCCAGTTTGATCCTGTGCTCATTCAGTCCCAGTCCAGCTGGCTTTCGTGAGCTCCCATTAGATCAGGCACACTGTCTTAGTGGATGGACCAACCCCTCGTGGTTCTGACTTCCTTGCTCATCTTCTCTCTCCTTCTGCTCTTCAACTGGACCTTGGTAGTTCAGTCCAGTGCTCTGATGTGGGTCTCTGTCTCTATCTCCATCTGTCACTGGACGAAGGTTTTATGGTGATATTCAAGAGTCATCAGTCTGACTACGGGACAAGGCCAGTTCAGGTACCCTCTCCTCCACTGCCCAGGGTCCTAGCTGGGGATATCCCTATGGACACCTGGGACACCTCTAGAGCCAAGCCTCTTGCCAACCCCAAAATGGCTCCCTTAATTGAGATATCTTCTTCCCTGCTCCCATATCCGTCCTTCCTCCATCTCAACCATCCCACTCCCCCAAGCTTTCCCCAACCCTCCCCTTCTCCCTTCTCTCTCTCTCTCCCCTTCCCCCCTACCCCACCCCCACCCCCATGCTCCCAACTTTTGCCTGGCGATCTTGTCTGCTTCCAATTTCTAGGAGGGTCTATGTATGTTTTTCTTTGGGTTCACCTTATTACTTAGCTTTTCTAGGATCGCGAACTATAGGTTCAATGTCCATGCTTTTACATGCTGAGCCATCTTTCCAGTCCTAGTACTTATTTTTCCAAGTCAAATGTTCTTTTATTATAATTCATGCTCATGGAGACAGAGAAAAAGTAAGTTTTGAGAAATGGCAAGCCAATGATCCCAACTCCACCCGTTTCTGTGGAGGACTAGACTTTTTGTTTTTGATGGTGGGTCTGTGGAGAGTAGATTTGTTGTTGTGTCTCAGAGCAAGCCATCTGTAGTTGACACTTTATGACTACATGTGTCATGTGATAACTTATCAAATACCTTTTGTAGGTGTGATCCTTCTAAAGATATGGGCAGTCATTTTAAGTGCCTTAGGGATGGTCTCTAAACTCACCTTTCCTTTGCTCCTTATAATTTGCAAAACAGCTACTTCCCTACCGTATTATAATTATTTGCAATCTCTTTGATGATTTTTGTTATTTATTTTTGGAGGTACTTTTGAGGTTAGACTAATTCATGGCAGTTACCAAATTTTTATTAGATGCCAAAATTCTTTGGATTAATAATTAACCCGATTATAGAGAAAGCCCTTGTTTGCTCTGTGTAGTTACTTAGCAAACTAGTAAGAATCACAGAAAGATGCCCCATGGCAGCTTCCTCTGCCAGCTTCTTTTTTTTTTTTCCTTACACCATAGATGCAGATTCTGCCCAAGGAGCCCCTGCATTGCAGAGGGACTGGAGGTCTGTATGATCTGTTTATTTCGCAATTGACGAGGGTAAGAGGGCTACTATGGGGGAGGTATTTGGGTGCCCTGAAATAGTGGTATATAGTTTAGTCAACATTTATTTTGAGATTACTTAAAGTTAGTATTAAAAACAAAGCCTTTTTTGAAGTCTGTTTGTCCTGTGTCTGGTTATTAACATTAAAGAGTAGTGGTTATAATGCTGAATTCATAAAGCCCTATTCAAAACAAGTTTAGACAAACAGTTCATGCTTCTAAAACTCTTAACTCTTAGGATAACTGGTATATAAATAATACTGAATATATATATACACTATCTTATTATAGTGAAATATTTTATAAAATGATGTAAATCACAATTACTTAAATCAGTTATTAATCTGTTTTGTTTCTTTTCCATTAATTTGTCAGTCAGAAGGAACTGGATATACCATCAATGATGTGGGTGGGTGGGTGTGCCTTTGGGGAGTGTACTAGAAATGAATATATCCTTTAATTCTTTTGTTAATGTGGATGTCAGTGAAATTTGAGTTGTGTCGAGGCTGGCATGTATCTGACTGTTAAGGCTAAGTGATGAGAGTGCAATCTACGAATCTCACAGGAGCCAAGTTCAAGTTCTGTAGGTCACGCTTGGTTTATAGAATAAGTGTCAAAAATGGTGTATGTTTATAGGATCAAATTAAAGTAGATGAGGAAGATTTTAATGCTCTGTGAAAATGGCAGGACTGGGTAGGTGGCTATATCCTTTGTGAGTAGTTGGGGATGATCTGGTGGACTTATTTTTGGACATTTTATACCTAGCAGTACAGTAGCTTCGCTTACAGTAGTATGTACATTTTGGTAACTTAAATAGATACTTTTAGTATTCTGTACTTGTTTTTAATCAGCTTCCTTAAAAAATTTTTTTTGTAGATTTTTTAGAATTCAACAATAAAATATCTGTTACAATTATCACTGTTAATAAATGTTTCACTTTTTAGTGCCAACACAATTGGAAAAATATTTTTAATTTTAAACAGCTTAAATGACTTGTATTTTTATTTTTATTTTTTCTGTTTTCTTTAAGCCATAAAGATGAGTTTACCATTATTCCTGTACTGGTTGGAGCTCTGAGTGAGTCAAAAGAACAGGAATTCGGAAAACTCTTCAGTAAATATCTAGCGGATCCTAGTAATCTCTTTGTGGTGTCTTCTGATTTCTGCCACTGGGGTAAGTCCTAGATTTTAACATACGGAGGATGCTATGTATTTGTGGTTAAAGGTTTCTTTTCATTCCAAGCTCCGAGTCTCAATTTTTTTTATCACTCTTCACAAAGTTTTATTTATAGCAGCCATGTTTAAAAGTGAATAAACAGCCTTTTGGTCATTTAAAAAGGGTCAGGAGAGGAGATAGGTCCATTTCCAAAGGCGACTGGTACAGTTGGATTCACACTGTGAGGGCATCCTTGCTTTTGAACACTTCTGTTAGCCTGAGTTAAAACCTGTTAGCCCCATATTTGTGTACATATGTATGGTGTAGGGTTTTGGAGGTCAGGTTTGGTAGATAGAACAAATTCTTAACAATGTAGACGAGTACTGTGTGCTATACCGGTCCTTCTCTGATTATCCTTTTTTGTAATTAGTCTCTTTTTTTTCTTTTGGTGAATATTTTTTGTCCACGATTTCAGTCAGTTTTCTCTAATACTAGAACATATGGGTTATCAGCACTGTGATCTTCACTGGTAATTCTTTATAAAAAGGTTTCTTAGTGGGTTTTGTGATTATTGTAAACTAAGAGGGAAGGGGATTTTGCAGTGGCTAGATCATAAAGAAGTGAGGCATTGTGGATATCCCCTTCCTGGCAACTGATTTTACATTCTTTAAATGCTATTTGCTTTCATTTACCTTTAACTCTTTCAGAATATTTAAGTTCTATCTCTTTGACTCTTTTCACTATTTTAAGTCATATCTATTTGTTCATACTCTTCCACTTTTATTCTAAGGGAGTGTAAACCCAAACTTTTTAGGATAATACACTAGGATACCAGACAGCGTCTTCAGTGAGTTATTTAGGGAGCCCTTTGCTTTCTCTTGTGAGAACTTAGTCAGCATTTTATCTGCCTTGCTTGGGTTCTCTCTTGCATTCTTCTCTGAATAGAATTCTTAAGTTGTACTCTTTACTTGACTCTCTTCCATGGTATAAATATTAGAATATGTAAATTATTAGCACTGTTTGCATTATTTTTCCATGAGTATGGTTTTCCTCCAAGGGCCAGTTTGAGAATACCAGAAGACCGTTTAGATTTCATTATCACAACTGGGAAGGGATTTGAAGGATGGTGTGAGGCTTTGGAATCAAATGAGTAGAATTCAGGGAAGTTGCTAAACATTTTAGAATACACAGAACAATCCCCAACCTCCACCCAATGAAAGAAATGTCTGGCCCAAAGTGTCTATAGATTGAGGTTAGAAACCCATCCTTAGGTTGTATGGGTAACTGAGCATCCTTCTAAAGACCTTCCCTGGGTTCTTCAGTAACTCATTCAACTGTCTAGTTTGCATTATTCTTTCTGGCAGAAGTAATTTTATATTCATGTAACTATATTATTTAGACTCTAGGGCCCAAGTAGAGGCTTAGAAGGGAATTCCTGACTCAGGAATTAGAAATTTAGTCATAGTTGATCTTAGAAGTAAGGAGTACTGTTAGGAAAAAGAACTGCTTTTCTCAGTGTTGTGAGTTTTTCTCAGGAACATGACATACTCATGTTTTGTAAATAAAAATTGTGAAGCAAATATTTTTCCTATTTTATTTTTGAAGGCTCTTATGAATCACTTAATACTGTTCTCTTGATGCTGTTCTCCAGATTGTCTTTCTAGTTGGCAATATAGGCAACCACAAGTAAACTTGCATAAAATATGGGGGTTTTGTTTGTTTTATGTTTCATTGTGTTACCCAGGCTAGCCCAAACTTACACACAGTCTTCCTGCATCTGTCTCCTAAGTGCTGAGATTGCAGGTGTGAGCCACCATGCCTGGATAATAGATGTAATATTCCTGCTTTACATGTGTGTGGGTCATCATCCTTTTTACCTCACCAATAAAGAATTATTATTATTTATTCTTTGAAATAAGGTTTTTCTGTGTAGCCCTGGCTATCCTGGAACTCCTTCTGTAAACCAGGCTGGCCTCAAACTCAGAATCTGCCTCTTGAGTGCTGGGATTAAAGGAGTGTACCACCACCACCTGGCTAATAAAGAATACTTAATGCAAACATACATTATTCTATAGTTGAGAGAAAAAAAACAATTTTTTTATAGCTAAACAAGATTCTTAGAAAGTTATAGGTTTTTCTTCAGTTTCTAAGAAACATTAATGTTTCATTTGTAATATAGGATTTCCAGGTGATAATTATAAAAAGAAAGGAAAACCCTCAAAAATTTCTAAGGCTGGTAAATGCTAGCAGTGAAGACCATCCAAGCGTGTGTGTTTACATTCAGTGATTATGAGATGGAGCTTTTTCTAGTGCTCCATTTTTAGCTGACACAATCATCACTAAATCTCATTATGTGCTCACTTTACTTACAAAAGGCACAAAGTCTTTTTGGGTAATTTGGCCAGTAGTATGGCAGACAGTGTTAGGTGTGACATGGATAATATTTGGAAATTGACATTACAGGAGGTAGTAATTGCCACTTTGTAAAGCATAACACTTTGTTTTCCATGCTTATTAAGCTGAATCATTAGCCAACTACAAGTTAAGCCATTGTAGGAATCAAATTTCATATATTTCAAATTTATATTTCGTGTCAACAATTTAGCTCTCTTTGACAGTTGATGTTTCGTTTCTTTTTTCTTTTTTCTGGTTTTTCGAGACAGGGTTTCTCTGTGGCTTTGGAGCCTGTCCAGGAACTAGCTCTGTAGACCAGGCTGGTCTCGAACTCTGTAGATCCGCCTGCCTCTGCCTCACGAGTGCTGGGATTAAAGGCGCGCGCCACCGGCGCCCGGCCTCGTTTCTTTTTCTTTCTCCTTTTCCCCCCTCTTGTAGAATCTTGCCATCCTAGGCTGACCTTGGATTTGCATCCTTCTGCCTCAGTCTTCCTAAATGGGATCAGAGGCACGTACCACTGCACCATGCTTTTTTTTTTCCTTGTAAAGATATGGCACATGTTTGTTTGTTTTTTTAACAATATAAAAGCAATCGTAATGGGTGAGTTCTCAGTAACTCCAGAGAAATGATTCAGCTCTTCAGTATATAGATAGATCTTAAGCATCTCATTGCTTTAGGCTCTTCATAATTTTAAGTAGCTGGCTTTTGAAGTATAATTACTTAACTTGAGTTTGGTATCCCTCACAAATTACTTAGGTAGTAGGCCTTTGTTTTTATTGAATTAGGTTACTGGTAGTGCTGTTTTTATTGGTGGGTATTCTCTTTGTTTTTGGTGTAGCTTTTGTGGAAATAGTGAAAACCTTGCTCATAGAGGTGGTTGGGAAGCTGATTGATAAAGTGTAGTCTCCTTGTTATTGGCCAGTATCCCTTTACAAAAATGATTCTTTCTATAAACATTTATTTTGCTTTAATAGATATTCATCTTTAAAGAGACACCAGAGAACTAAAAACATAGAGACTAAAATATTTTGGTGTTTTTTTGGAATGAAACATGACACGGGAAGGTCAAGAAGCTACATTCTGTTATCTTGTTCTTTCGGTCTCCTCAGTGGAGTCCCCTAAAATGTAGCTCTGCATTTTAGTCGTCTGTGCTTGTCATCATCTTAGACATAGAAAAATGCACCACAGTATTGGATAATAATAATAATTTTCACCTTAGCTACTAGCTTTTGATTTTCTTTAATCTTAATTTTTAATTTTAATACAAAGTTCTATTAATAAGTAATATACTTATCAAGTTCTCTTACTATTTAACATACTTACCAAGTTCTGGATAGTTCTGTGTAGGAGAAACTTGCCTGCACTTCTTTCAGTTATCTAACTAGTCAATTTTTATTTTGTTTCCCAAGTTTCAAGTCTGACATTCTTCATATATACTATTATTATTATTTGTTTTATGCCTTCACAGAAATTTGTTTCCAAGTTCAGATTAATAGCTTTCATTAATATAATTTTTAGCAAACTATTAACAAGTTTCTAAACAAAATTAGACCTAAGAAGTTGAACATGAAGTACTCTTCTATTAATTTGCCTTTATGGTGGTTTTACAAATCAGTTTTAATAAATTTACTAAGTAAATGTTTATGACACTATTTTGTTAGAATATGAATATAATCTACTGTAGTATCTTCAGCAATTTAAAAATTGCTTAGAATTGTATCACTTTTATTTTTTCTCTAGTTTTGGAGCCTGTCCTGGAATTAGCTCTTGTAGATCAGGCTGGCTTCGAACTCACAGAGATCTGCCTGCCTCTGCCTCCCGAGTGCTGGGATTAAAGGCGTGTGCCACCACCCCTCACAGCATTATATCACCTTTTTTAGCTACTTACTCAAAGTGACCTTACCCAAAGTATTTGCAAGATTTATATTATGTTCAGATTTCTCCTGTACTGTTCATTAAGTGATTTGTATATACTCTTTTTCCTGTTATGTTTCTTAGTGCAAGGATAATTCTACTTTCTAAATGCTTAAGTTGATTTGAATATGTTAGCTAATTCCTAAAATGTTATTATCCAAGCCTATACATTAGTCTTCTCAAGTCTTTGTACATCTTTATCACAGGCTTTTGACCTTTTAATCAGGGTTGGGATAAGACTGATACTTTCTTTCCCATTGTAACAAAATTCAGGGTGAACGGATGATAGCATCTAGTTGTTAGAAAGGATGATCTTATTTGATAGAACATAGATAGTGTTTCCTTTGTGAAGTATTTTATTTGACTGTGATTCTAGGTGTAGGTGTTCCAGGTTTAGGACCTCCTTGTAGAATGACCTGATAATCTCCCTAATGGATTTGTATAAGGGTTCAAATATTTGGAAAATGGCTCACCATTAGCAAAGTGATAAGTAAATGTACTAAGAACAGTTTCTACTGGTCATGTATCTGAAAGAATTTCCTACTGCCTGATATTTTGGGTTTTTTTTGATTAACATTATTAGGTCATTGCTTATTTCAGCAGTCTAGTGTATAGCTTAATGTTGAGGTATTTAATTTTTTTCTTTTTGTTTTGAGATACTTAAAACATAGTGTTGGTTGTTGTACCATCCATTGTTGTTTGTCCTCATTAGTTGACTGTTGTGTGTTAAACAGACATCCTTGGAGCTTCCTCTCCACACTCTGTGAATCCACTCATTAATCACCAGTCACCTTTGGAGATGGGAAAATTACTTACCTGTATTTCTTTTTCTCAGAAAGCGTGCTCTGGAATGGATTCACAAATGAGCTACCCTCCTTCCCTCAAAGAGTAAGGTTTCTGCTTTACAGGATTTTTTTTTCCTTGGGTTATTTTTTCCTCTCATCTTTTGAATTTGAAAAGAACTGAGGGAAGGCACCTGAAGAAACCACTGACATACTCACTAGGGAGTTCCAGAGCTTGTCCTGCCCCTAGGGCGGTGTCCATGGCTCTTAAAGCTAGAAAGCTCATACTTGACGTTGAAACAGGGGCTCAGAGAATCCATTTTCCCAGTGTACCTTCTGAAAGGATAAGTTTCAGGTAAGTAATTTTCTCTACTATGTGATATGCTTTATTCATACTTAGTTAGAAAAGGGTGTACACTTCCTGTCCTCCAGTTAACAGAGACAGCTGATTGTTCCTAGTCAGCTTCATAATTGCCCTGAAAGTCAGATATAAAAATTTACAGAAAAAATACTTTCTCATGAGATACACGCAGGCAGAATTTATTTAAGATGAACGATTCAAAACTAAAGGTACATTTTTCATTATGCTCATTTGTATTATGCAAATGCAATCATTTTCTTTATTAATGAACAAAATCTTGAGAAATTAATTTTTAAATAATAAGTATCTTAATTCAGTTTCCAAACAGCAGTTAGTTGACTTTTGTATTTGTGTGTGTATGCACATGCATATGTATGATTTTGTGTATGCATACATATATACACATCCAGGCTAAGGTAATATGAAGGCAACTATTATTTCAGATTAGATACTGTATCTTTATTAACAAGAATGGGTTCAGATAATTTGAAAATACTTGTACAATTTTAAAAATTATATCAGACATTATGGACTGTTATGAGTAAAATATTCAGGAGCTACATGTACTGAAAATTTAGTTCTTTATTGATATGAGCTAGTCATCTTTATTTTTTACTTTTATACCACTAAATGTGAGTTAGTCAAAAAAAAAAGGTAGCAAAATACTAAACATGTGTTCCAGTTGGTTTTTAATGTATACTCTCATTAGCATTAAATTACATAATGATTCCAGTATTTTAAAGTATTTCAAACATCTGTGCCTTTCTTCAGCAATACTTTAAAGTTAGCTGGAATGTTATCTGTGTGATAGAACATCACATAAATATGCGGTCACCCCTCTCACTTCTCTGGCAGGGCTGTTATTTGAAAACAGTTCCTCACCTGGAAGTGAGCAAGGACTTTGGAGTGGCTGTCACAAAGTACCCAGCAATAGCAGTCTTTCATAGACATAGGGCTACAGATAGTAGCTGAAAGTAACAACAGTTGTCTAAACCTGAAATAGCCCAGATTTCAAAGAGTCGAGGAAGAGTACTTTTATTGCTTTTAGAATATTATTTTTAGAATAGTGGCAAGGAAGCAGAATTTCCTTGTTTGGTGTTCATTTAATTGTCTCAGAAATGATTGGCAGTTTTATCAAAAAAACTTTGAAACAGACATGAATATAGTACCAATGAGTTGAATCAGTAGGCTAGGCTGATTGAGATGTAGATTTGGCTTTATGTATTCTTGTTACAAGTACTCGGCAAGTGTGGAAAATAGGCCAATTTTGCAGTCTTCATGGCCAGACAGTCCTTATGTGTAATACACATTCTCTAAAGAAAAGAAAAGCAATACCCATCTTTCCAAAAATTTGAAAGAAATACTTGATGTATTTAATATAAAGGTATTGAGGGCTAGCAAGATGACCTTATGAGTAGAAGTGTTTGCCAATAAACCTGAAATCTGAATTTGATCCTTGGGACCCATGAGGCAGATGGTGAGAACAGACATTGCAGGTTGTCATCTGACCTCCACTTGCACACTGCAGCATGTGTGTGCCCTTGGATGTGCACCTACATAAAAATAAATTAAAATATAGAGGCTTTGAGTGTTAGGTGATCATTGTGTCTTTAAGAATCCTTCCAGTTCAGAGACTATAGTACGTCTCAAACCATGGCTGGATGCATGCAGTCAGTCATCATTGTTGTTACGTTCCAAGAAAACAGACTTTAGCTCACAGCCTGTCCAATTCTAGGATACCAGTTATAAGAGAACTTCAACAATAGCTTTGTGGGAAGGGAATAGTTATTATACTGAGTGGCATTAGGAGATAATGTAAACAGTTAAAATATGAAAATTAAAGAATATGTTGTATTTTAGGAAAATAAGCATAAAAAAGGTTAGCATGAACAGATGAAATACTGAGTTATACAATGTTTTTTAAAAAATATACCAAAGAGAGTTTTATAATTTTGCCCTGACTATTATATATACAATACTGTTTTCAATAAGACGAACAGGAAATTTAAAAATATCATAATAATCCAACCGAATCTGCTTTCTCAGTTGTGAGGCTAGAAGTTGGACTTATTAATAGTAATAGACATGACACCTAAGGCACAGTTGTGTGTACTCGATATACCATTAGAAATGCATTTTGGCAAAGCTTTAAAAATTAGGAAAATAGGGGCTGGAGAGATGGCTCAGAGGTTAAGAGCACTGATTGTTCTTCCAGAGGTCCTGAGTTCAATTCCCAGCAACCACGTGGTGGCCGACAACTATCTGTAATGAAATCTGCTGCCCTCTTCTGGCTCGCAGGCACACATGCAGACAGAACACTGTATACAAAATAAATAAACAAATCTTAAAAAAAAAAAGAACTCAAGCCTAATTTTTTAAAAAAAAATTAGGAAACTATTGACTGAGTGGTTAAGAGCATTGGCTACTCTTCCAAAAGACCCAGCTTTGATTCCCAGTGCCCAGCTGTAACTGCAGTTCCAAAAGATCTGACGCCCTCCTTTGGCCTCTACAAGCATCAGGCATGCATGTTGTAAACAGACACACGTGCAGCAAAACACCCACATACATAAAAATAATTAAAATTTAAAAAAGAAACATAAAAATAAATAAGAATGGTACTCTTGAAAGATATATTAGATGTATCTCAAGTACGTCATAGTTAAATAATCTGTAATTTGTTATGGGTATTAATTTTTGAGTTTCATATTATATTAGGAAGCAATTTATTTTTGGAATTTTTGTTTTCTTTTTTAAATTTATTTTTAATCTCTGCATTTAAAGAACAGCTGAACATGGACTATTTTGTGCTTATACTCTTCTTAGCCGGGATTTCATGTCAGTGTAGGACAGTTGACTCTTTTGTGAATTCTGTTCATATTGCATAAGGCACATGTGTCAATCCTTTTCCTTAAAAATATGATAGCCGTAAAAATCACACAACCTCAAGTATTGCTGACACACATTTGCTTTGTCTGAGAGATCAACAGTGGTAAACTCACTGAGTTCTTACACTGAGATAGGATCCTGGAAGTCAGATTTTCTTGATTTATACTCTTTGTGGGTTTACTATCAATGATAGACTGTTAGAATGTTTAACAATGCTTTTAACTTTAAGCTCTTTTGTTTCCTTATTCTTGTATTGCTGGTGATTTTAAAGTTTCTGCAGTATGAAATAGTTTTTAACATCTTAAAATTCTGGTGATGTGTCATTTCTTTATTGCCTTCCCAAATATGCCTTTTATCTTTATGTTGAGGGCTTTTGGGAATTGATTCTTGCAGAGGCTTTAGCTGTGCTTTGCCTTTTGTGAGAACTGAAATTATTTGGTAAGCGCTTGCTTTCTTTTTTAGCTTCTAATTTTTCCCTATTTTATTTTGTACATGATATTTGTTTCAAGGTCAAAGGTTCCGTTACAGTTACTATGATGAATCCCAGGGGGAGATTTATAGATCCATTGAACATCTAGATAAAATGGTAAGTCTTTCAGGTGTGGGGTTTTAATGCTCTAAAAATATTTTCTTTCATTCCAGATTAGTGACTCAAGATTTAATATGTTAAAATATACAATGGGCTAACAGTTCTTTCCCTTTTTTGAATTAAAAGTTCAAACTGCAATGTATCCTCAAATGAATAATTTCTCTAAGAACTTTCTTTTACTTCTGTTTGATTAGTGAGAATATTTAACAGCACTCGGATATAGATTTTAATGATATTTTTGGAGATGAATTTGGTTTAAGGGGCAGCAGCATTTAATGCTATTAACTCTGTAAGCTGCAACAGTAGGAAGTGGTGGGGTACATGGCTGTAACTCCTTGATGGCCATCTGAAGTCACTTATTTCGACTCTTTCTGAACTGTTACTGTTCTTTGAAATTTATTAAGTAACTTAGTGTTTAATTTTTAGATTTGGTTTTTTAATAGGCCAAACTTATTCTTGAGTGATGCTGAAGATTTTATGAACTACTTGATAAAATATATATAACCTAAAATCATAAATGTCTGATTGCTTGATACTCCAATTTTTCAGTTATTACCTTTTTCCTTCTGGAACTAATTTTATTATAGCCTTTTCATTTTATGTTTTTGCTTTGCCGGGTATTAAATTCAGAGTTTTGAGAATATAGTGCAAGTGTTGTCCTGCTGAGCCGCATGCCGAGTCTGGTGACTTAAGTTTATGATGACAGACTTTAGGCATTTAGCAAACTTAGCTTTTGTCTGCTGTAGCTCAGGAACTTTTATAACGGCATCATTTTAATGTTTTAAAGTTTTTAAAATTCTAGAAATACTTAGGAATTAATACTATATTCCAGATTTTTCAAAAACCTCCTAAAGTGAATTTAACCTTAGTGAAATTAATAACTTAAAACTGTTGTTTTGGTTTACTTCTATAAAACCTCCTTTAAGTCTTATTGTTATATATTGAATTTTAGTTCCATTTTTCACTTATATTAAATTTGAACTTGAAGTGTTTGTGGTCTTTAGCCTGTGTCTTCTAAGGTTATTAGAGAAAGTACCTTAAGAAAGCTAGATTACTTTTTATAAGTACCAATAATTTGCTTTTCCCCCCTTTTGTCTTTTATTCTTTTTTTGTTTGATATTTATTTATTTTTACCACTGGGTTTTCCAGTGTTGGATTTTATCTTGTTTTTTTCTAAATGTAAAATTAAAAACTACAATTCTTATTTTTTTCTGAAAGTATTGATAGTTATACTTGAAATCTAAAAAATTATTCTGAAAATATCTATGGGGAATAACTCTTCCCTCTTCCTAAGTGGTTAGACTTGCAGTTTTCTTTTCCTGCTTAATTGTTCAAAGTGTAACCTGGGACCAGGACTCAGAAGTGATTGAAGGGTGACAGGGTGTGTGGGATGCATAAGCCTAAGGTGTACATAAGTGAGTAAACTCTATTTCAGACTAGCTCCTCTTTGAGCGTTAGCCACACCTGAATGTGTCCTATTATTACAGAGATTTTTATTAAATATAATTTAAAAAAGTTACATAAGTAATTTTGGTGTGTATTCCTAAGGAATAGTCTTGTAGCAGGACTGTCGCTCAGTTGCTCTGTGACCTCTAAGGCCCTTTCTGTTCTCTAGCCTCATTTGTCTGTTAGCAGTAGACCCTTGTCTAGATATGAGTCACTGTTTGAGTCTCTCTGTTTACAAGTCTGTGGTTTGTTTATATCAATTTTATACATTTTGGTAGAATATTATTTGGTCAAAAGTAATTAATTTATTTAAGTAAGGAATCTGCATTTGAATATACTATACAGGAATAGATATGGCATAGGGTTGCACCTTTCAAAATTGTAATTGTCCATTAGTCATGTGTATTTATTGAGTACTGAAATATGGGTATTGTCACTCACTATCTACTGCCGGTATAAAATATACATTTATTTCACTTAGAATGAAACAAACTAACAAAACCCCCTCAAAAATGATTTATCTTGATTGTTTAATGAAATTAAAACGTAATAGATTGTGTTAAATATTTTGCAATTAATTCCACGTTTTTCATTTTATCTTTTAATACAGCCACTAAAATTTTAAAATTATACATATGGCCTATATTATATTTTAATTGTGCATTTCTGGTTTAGAGCAGAAAGGTATATCTGGATGGTGGTAAACATTAAATTTTTTTTTGAGAGGTAGGTCTTACTGTGTAGCTTTGTCTGACTGGATACTTACTATATACCCCAGATTGGCCTCAAATTCATAGAATTCCTCTTGTGTGCTTATATTTGGCTGGAGATAAACGTTTAAAAATCATTGCTGTGTGGAGGACAGGTAGAAAGGTGGTCAGAGCCATCGTGTAGAGAGAATGGAGGGCAGGAAGGGGTAGCTAGGTCAAAGACTACACTGACATTAGTGTTGGAGTTCAGAGGACAGCGATTAAGAGTTCTGCTTAGGGGAACTAAGAATGGATGATGAGAGGAAAAAGCCTTTAACTAACAGGGGACAGAATATCAAGTTAGGAACTTTATAAGAGCAGTTTCAGAAGAATTATTCAAGTTAGAAGCTAAATTGGAACAAAGAAGTATCAAATTGACAATAATGTTCTCTGTCAGTTTGACTGTGACAGGAAGGACCAATGTTTGAGTGTTATCTGGCTTGAATAAGCTGATCCATCAAACATAGTCAGAGAAGGACATGGTCTTTCCCCTTATCTTCCTACTCCATGTACTCTCTTTGGACAATATCCATCCTTTATATGACAATTGTAGTAGTAGGAGCGGCGGGCAGAGTCCCCGCACCCAGCCGCCTGAACGGCTAGCTTTACCTGAAATAATTACACGGAAACTGTATTCTTTTAAACACTGCCTGACCCATTAGTTTCAGTTTCTTATTGGCTAGCTTTTACATATTGATCTAACCCATTTCTATTAATCTGTGTAGCCCACAAGCTGGCTTACCAGGAATGATCTTAACCTGTGTCTGTCTGGAGTGGGAGAACCATGGCGACTCCTTGACTCAGCTTCTTTCTCCCAGCATTCCATTCTGTTTACTCCGCCTACCTAAGGGTTGGCCTATCAAATGGGTCTAGGCAGTTTCTTTATTAATAAGAAATCACTCCCACATCAGACAATAATACAAAACTGTATCTACATTCATACCAACTTTGTGTTCTAAATCAAGATGGAAGTTGAGATCATTTCAAAATCCCCAGTAGCATTAATCACTAAATCTCAGATTTTTTTGACTCTAAATATTATCACTAGTGTGGTTCCCATTCCACCTGGCTTACTTCTTCATTTCTTCTATTTATTTAGGAATGACTGTCTAGGGGATGGGCTTTGGTAGCTCAGTGGTAGAGTAACACACTTAGCATGCACAGGGTCTAGTATGTGCCTTTGCCCCACAAATATGTATAAGGAAGAATGACTGTGTATGTATGAAATAGAAACTGTTTATTAATGGTATGTATGTAAAGATTTCCTTTTCATTAGAATTATCTTCACTTGTTTATTTAACTATACAGAAGGTAATTTTATAGTCTAAGCTGACCCCAGACTTGCTACCTCCTGGTCTTAGCCTGGTAGGCATCTGCCAGAACACCCTACCTCAACACTAGGCTCAAAGGTGCTTTAAGAGCAAAGAATTTCCAAAGCAAATAGCCTTCCTTGAAGTGAGTAGGTAGGTGTGTGTATGCGTGTGTGCGTGCGTGTGCATGTGTGTAGTGTGTTTATGTTTAACAGTTTGTATTTGATTTTTATGAAACAGTACTTTTAGCACCAAAACCAGTAAAAAAACACCTTGGTCTAGGACTGTTCTATTATACTTCTTATTTACTAGGTACTAGTTTAGTATTTTCACTGGAATGTTATAAATAATTTGCAACCTCAACATAGCAACAATTAGAACTTCTGATTTTCTCTCGACTCTTTTCTAAGTCACTTGATGGTGGCTTACATTTTCTCAACTGCTATTGTCATTTTCAATCTCAAGTAGCTGAAAATAAAGTCCAAATAGACCCCCTCCCCTCAGCCCCTAAAGATGGTCTTTCTGTGTAGCCCTGGCTATCATGGAACTCTCTGTAGACCAGGCAGGCCTCAAACTCACAGAGATCCACCTACCTCTCTACCTTCTGAGTGCTTGGACTAAATGCGTGCGCTACCACCACCAAGCCCCAAGCAGATTTGTGGGTAGACTATTGGTTGATACTGCCACACTTTTTCCAGCTTTTGTCTTTTGCTCTTTTTGTACTTAACTATTTCACTTACCTAGCTCAAGTCTTTGCTTAGACTGTGCTTTTTTAAAAGTGTCCAACTATGTAGCCTTGACTAGCCTTGAACTCACAAAGATCCACCTGTTTCTGCTTTTGTTTTTGTTTCCCCAGTACTGGGATTAAAGGCACATCCATCATGCTTGGCTTCTTATCTAGCTCCTTATCCTCCTAGTAGGATCTGCTGGCCACCTTGTTTAGTTTTACATTCTGTACTTCACCCTGACAGCATTTGTTCCCTAATTGCCTTACTCTTCTTCACATGTAAGAACTGCATTTTCCGTCAGTCAAGCACTTATTTTTTTTTCCTCTGATGTATCCAAAGGGCCTGAATAGTGATTAGAACATAAAAACTCAAATATTTTTTCAAATGAATGAATGAATATAAAATCTTTCTATATATATACAATTAAAAACATGAACACATTAATATGAAAGTGAAATAAAAGGAAGGCAACTTATAATAAATTGTGTCTTAAATGTTAGTGTTCAGAAACAGCAATGTTAGAAGGCACAAGGAAGTAGTTAGATTCTTGTGTATATAAAGTGTCAGTAAGACAGCAGTAAACACAGACTTCGAATTGGCTCTTGCCTTTGTTGCTCAAATTACTGTAAGTCACTGCTGGGTGACTTGGTTTTTTTTTCTCCAATAGGTGAATAATTCTTAGGAAATACATAGAATAAAAAAATAAAATAAAACTTAAATAAAAGAAACCATAATATTCCCTCACTTTAGATGATGAGTATTCCTGGGAATTTCATTCTTTATTAAAACTATGGAAAACTTTTCTTGTTGTCATATGAGGTAGAAATGGTACAGGTAATTAGGAGTTTTGTATAAGTTACATGTCAAGTCTTAAGGGCGGGAAACTGTTATTTGTGTATAGAATTGGTAGGACTCCTTAGTCCTGCCAAACCTCAAAATATCTTGGTTTTGGGACAGCCAAAAATATTTGCTTGTGATCTTCCTGTGAAGAGTGTGTCAACTTGCCCAGCTTATTTCCATTATTTATTCTTGGTGCTGTGAGACTTAACCATTTCTCTATTTTGTTGGGTGACTGCCTCTTTGTCTGTCTGTCTGTCTGTCTGTCTGTCTGTCTGTCTGTCTGTCTATCTATCTATCTATCTATCTATCTATCTATCTATCTATCTATCTATCTATCTATCTATCATCTGTGTTGTCATTCACAGTGAAAGTTTATGTGAGGTATAAAGTGTACTGATGTAATTTACATGGTTTTGAAGATCATTCTTGTAGAGAAAGCAGATACTACAAGATCAGGTGTAGCAAACAGGGGGCCAGTTGGCAGTGTTAAGGGAAAAGACAAAAGATGGTGGCAGTGAAGGTGGAAAGAAGTGGATCAAATTAAGATACTTATAAACAAGAGGCAGAGGATCTTTGCTAATAGGCTCTTTACTGGCTGCAGCTCAGAGAGGTGTGAGTTTGGGAAGTCTTACCATACTGATAGTAAGGCTGCAGCCAGGAAGAGATTGCCCATGGTGGTTTTAAGCAACCCTGTCTTTACACTGCAGTCACTCATGGGAGCCTGAGAGTGGAGCTGCCCATGTCTGCCCCTTCTGTAGCATAGTCTTAGCATCTTCCTCACTGTGACTCTGTCGGTGAGTTTGTGCAAACTACCTGATGTGCTAATATAGAACACAGGCAGACTTCTTAGAGCTTTTCCTGTTTAGCTCAGAAAGGAAAGTTGTCTAAATTACATGAGTGGCTGTATGTCAAGAACCAGTAAGCCCAGGCTGACTTCTAAGACTGCCCCAGATTTCCTTCCATTAGATGGCAAATTACCAAAACTTACTTGAAACTTTTATTTAAAAAATCATGGGATAGAACTTCAAAATAAATAGAGTATTTGTTATATGTAGAATTTTTAAAAGGCTCACAAATGTCTGTCTTTATTAGCATATTGCTAGTTTGATTTATGAGCTAATTTTTAGAGTATATGAATAAAAATAGTGGTAAGATCTCAATAAACTCAAATGGCTTTTTGTTTAAGTATGTAAAAATGTTCGTAATTCTGAGTATACTAAAAGTTGAGTATCGATGATCTGAAAATCTAAAGTCTGAAATGTTCCAAAATCCAAAACTCTTGATGCCAACAGGTGAAAAGGGCACACTTGCTCTCATGTGACCGACCACAGTTTTAAAAGTACACTGAAAGTATTATGTAAAGTCACCCAAGGCAATGGAACATAGAAAGTATATGTGAAATATTAATGAATTTTGTGTTTAGGACTTTTGTTCCACTCCCAAAATATTGTATTTACATGAAAATACTCAAAAATCTACCAGAAGCAAATCTGAAACACTTCTGCTGTCAAGTATTGAATAAAGAACGCTCACTCTGTCAGAGCTACGTATCTGTTTAGAATTAATTGCGTTAATCAAGTTTTGCTTTGTTTTTTAATGGAAAAATTTTTTATTATTACTGTTAAAATGTTAGTAAGCTATTTTTAAGTTGCCAAAAACCATTTCTGTTCTTTCTGAAAACTGTTCACAGCTGTAACCATGGAATATCTAGAAACTAATTATGAAAAAACAAAAATGTTTATAGGAAATTATGTCTCATAAATGTTACAGTTGGGAAAACAGCTATGTTGTAGAATATGGACAATTTGAAAGTTTTATGATTTTATTGGCTTTTCTTTTTTGGTAAATAGTATCTTGTAACTTCAGTGTTTATACTGACAAACAATGTATTTTAAGAAACTAATCTTATAAATTTTGATGTCTTAAAATATTAGCCATATTTACACATATTTTTAATATATAGTATGTGATATCATTTCTGCTATGCTAATTTTTTGGAGTATACCATTTTACTATGCTAGTTTAGGGGGTTTCATTACTGATATTGGCAAATTATTTGGCAGGGAGAATCTGAAAATGTCACCATAGCCATCTAGTTTATTAATTTATTAATCACTTTGTTTAGTTTGAATATCAGCAGCTTTCCTTTCTTCCTACTATTTTAAAAGGATAAATTGTTGCAATTTACTAAGTCATGCTTCTTTCTCTTGAATTTATACCATATCTTCTTTATTAGGTTTGGCTGCATTCTCTGTAATTATTAGTACATTGGCTCTTAGCACTGCTACTTTAGAATAGGGTTTGTTTTGTTTTTGGCATAGAATTACTTGTACTGTTAAAATTTTTATCTTGATTCCTCTTCAGGAAACTAGGACATTTCCTTTTCTCTAACATATAGTTACCTTCAAATGAATGTATTATATTTCTGATACTTGATGATGTGCTCATTAATTATGTGGTCATTATTAAAAAGGCATGATTTTTCTTATTTATAAATGCATGTAAAATATATGTTACTCTTTTGTGTTCGATATTTAATAAGATTTTCTTCTGTGTTATAACAATAGCTCTTTTGTTTAATGTAGATACATTTTTGTTTACTTTTGTTTTAAAAATGGGAAAGTAGTTATCAGAATTCTGAATTTGCAGCTCTTTCAGTATCTACTGTTCAGTTTCAGATTGACCTTTGGGACTTGGCATCATGGGTTTTTAGCCATTTGTTTGAGAGTCAGCAAAATAATAAATTCAGCACACATACTCCCAAAGTTAGAAACATGTATTCTGCAAATTTCTAGCGGAAATTGCTCAGTTATGATGTATTTCCGTATTCTGGAGGGACAGACAGACTTGGTTGAAATAAGTGTTGGTTCATTGCTTTGTATATGGGGTTTATGTAAATAATCAAGTTTTTAAACTGTACAAGCCCTAGAGAGCTATCTGTTGCCTGATCTTTAGACTCACTAATTATATCTTCCAGGGTTGTTAAGAATAGGTAAGCTGTCTAGGCATATTTGGGAAGCATTTTGTTTTTCATTATCTTGGAATTTGGATAATACGCATTGAACTGACATTTTTGGAATTTTGGAACAAGTAATTTTACACTTATCATCAAGTATATGTGCTGTGTTTGTTAGTATTCTGTACTAGTCAGTGGATGTCCCATTTTATAATTTTATCCTCATGCTTTTATCTATGTGCTTTGTGAATTTTCTGGGTTGAAGAGGTTCACTCATGAGAAAAGCTCCTATTCCCTTTATCTTCTCTTTATAAAGACATGCCATTAAATCATCATGCTTGTCACAGGTTTGAATCGAATTAATTCCTATCTAGTAGTAGGCACTTAATACACTTAAAGAATTAAAATTTTAACATATTTATCTCTTGATTTCCACTTTTTCATTGTGTATTTTCTGGTTTATCTTTATAATTTAACCAGTTTAATCTTCATTTTGAGCTCCTTATTTAGTAGTATCTTCTCTACATTTGTAGTATTTTATCTCTTCTCTAAGGGTTTCTTGGCCAGTTACTTATAATTCCTTGCTTTAAATGTAATTCATCTTCTTCTCTTAGAATTCATATCAGTATATAAGTATGATGCTTATTTCAAATGTGCTTGGAAATTTTATTACTAAAATGTTTGTTGAAACTTTTCATCCTAGAGCTTATTAAAAGTGGATTCTGTTTATGGCTTCATTCAGGAGCATTAGATTTCTCATAATGTGTACACCAGTTGTAGTTATGTTGATGTTTGAAGAATCATTAGTGTAATTCTTTTTATACTGTGGTAAAGCTAGTGATTATGGAGACAGAGCCTAGGATTAGAAACTTTTGATGCCACTTTCATGCATAGAAAAGTTATATCTTTGTAGCATGAGGAGCGGGCTTGTTAGGGTTTGTGTCCTGCCCAGTTTCCACAGCTGGTAAACCCCAAAGAAAAATCACACAGAGATTCTACATAAGTTATAAACTGATTGGCCCATTAGCTCAGGCTTCTTATTAACTCTTAACAACTTATATTAACCCATTATTCTTATCTATGTTAGTCACGTGGCTCGGTACCTTTTTCAGTGGGGCAGGTCACATCCTGCTTCTTCAGTGTCTGGGTAGGACTGCGGGAGAGCTTCCTTCTTCTCAGAATACACTTGTTTTCATTGTCCCACCTCTACTTCCTGTCTGGTTGTCCCACCTATACGTCCTGCCTGGCTACCGGCCAGTCAGCGTTTATTTACAACATAATTGACAGAATACAGAATTGTCCCACACCATATCTTGACTATCCATATTTCTGGAAGAGTTATAATTTCATCTTAGTATTACTACTTACTGGTTTAGAATTGCACTGTTTCTTTGCATCATATTGTATATTTTAGTTTTAATGTTTAATTTTTCTTTAATCTTGTACCAAATGTTATTGTTGACTCAAAAACATCCCCTGCTTGTCAGAAGAAAACCAAGATAGCATTAAAAACTAGTTTCAGATTGGCTAATTAATGTATAAGCAAAGTGATTCTACACTCATATTAAGTCTTATTCTAGAATGGATAATGATTATGGAAGATGTAGGTATTCCGAGAAAGTTTCTTGTACAGTTTTGGTTTTGAAGCTTCCATTATAAAGCTTTACATCACTTATTAATGGCTGCCATTTTCCAGATGACTTTATTTAGAGTCATTTGCCTGGTTATTGTCTGTGCTTGTAGACTGTTAAGACTTGACTAGACTTTAGCAATCACATAGAATTGTCAGTTCAGTCCAGTGAAATGACCACTTACATTTTTCTCAAAGACATTAATCTAATATAGCAAATACAAATATAAAAAGGGGTTGATGTAGATAAAATAATGTAATTAGTTAGATTCAGTGATTTACTTGCTACTTCATTAAACAAAGAGGCTATCTTTTAATGGATTAAAAATATGTTATATGGACTGGTGAAATGACTCAGTTGGTAAAGATGCTTGCAATCAAGCCCTGTCCACCTAAGTTCAGTCCCTGGAACCCACTGGTAGAAGAAGAGAACTGATTTCCCCAAATTGTCTCTAACTCATGCCATGGCAAGTGAATGGCTATAGTTTCTTATCTGTGCATGTGTACCTACATAAAAACAAATGCCAAACAATTAAAAATATGTTAATGCTTTTGGAGACTGCAGAATTTAGTATAAACAAGTATTCAGTTCATGGTGGTTTGTTTAGCAGTACTCTAAAATGTCTTAATTATAACCTTCAAAGACACTGCTCTAAAGTAGAGAGAGTGAAAGCTTTCCTTCTTCGAGCTGGCCTATCCCAACCTGTCACTAAGCTCATCATTGGCCATAGGGGTGTTGAAATAACTATGCAAAAATGTTTTCTTAGATTGCTGTATTTTATCAGGTACCTGGATAACCATTAACTGTTTAAAATGTTATGCAGCTTTAAATCAAACTTACAGCTTTAAACAGCTATAAATAAAATTTAGTTTCAGATTATTTTGTGTGAATTTTCACTGATTTGCTTTTGTAACTGTTCTTTAGAGGAAAATATAGCATTGTAAAGTGTGTTGTGAGGTGAATGTCGACTGGTCAAGGTGACTTATAAGTATCCAGACTTAGAATATAGCCTGGGATTTTTTTCTGCCAATGGTTAACTATTATGAGATTACAGTTCATGAATGATTTTGATATTTTCCAAGGATTGTTTAATATATTTCATCTCTTGTTAACTGAGAAATTTATAAGTAAATTTAAAATATAATTAAGACACAATAAATTTTGTCTTTTATTCCCTTCCCCCCCTTTTAGGGTATGAGTATTATAGAACAATTAGATCCTGTATCTTTTAGCAATT